>NW_017805625.1:4105653-4301674 GCF_001891065.2 Hippocampus comes | reverse complement strand
GCATGTACCTTGAGCTCCCCCAGAGAGCAACTTCCTCTCACCTGAGAGCCTAAGGAGGAATTACACAAACTGCCTCATCTTCCTTGGCTGACCGTGACCGGGAACATCTTGCAAAAGATCCCCAAGTCAGTTTGGATGACAACCAGCTGATTCACATTCGCATGATAAGCAGCAGGAATGAAGCTGCAGCACCCTTTGGTACGTGAGACCATCTTTTAGTGGATTTTTACAGTTGAGGAGAAAATAACTCCAGTGGACGTCGCCATGGAGGAGGATGGGGAGCTGGTAGGAATGGGACTTCGCGTCTCAGTGTCCCCTCTCCAAATAGCCATGTACATCATACTAGTGCTGTTGGGCATCCTGGGTAATACCACCGTGATCGGGGTGATTGGTAGAAGCGTGTTCGTGGAACGCGGCCGGGGACAGAACTCGGACATCATCATCATCAACATGGCCTTGTCCAATTTGTTAGTGTCGGTCATGAGGAACACACTGCTCGTCATCTCAGACATTGGACTGGAGGTAGGTGGATGTCTATCGACTTAAAAGTCTGAAACTTTGTTTTATATCTTCATTGCGCACATTTCCCACAGCTGTATTCCTCAAAGGAGTGGTGTCAGTTTCTCATGGGTGTGTGGGTGTGGCTGCGCTCGGTCAACGTGTGGTCAACACTCTTCCTCAGTGCCTTCCACCTTCAGACTTTAAGACGAGTGGCTCCCAATATTGGCACCCTTCGTACACCCCGAGGGCTTCCTAATACCCTTCTACTCAATCTGGCCTTCATCTGGTTTCTCAACTTTTTATATTCCATTCCTGCATATATCTTCTCCACGAATGGAAACGTGAATACCACAGAGGTGAGCGCCTGATCTGTGTTTGTTTTGTTTTAAAAGACTGCAATCACTGTCGGCATTCCCTCGTAAATTTGTTTTCTTGTTTTTCCCTACATTGTAAACCAGGATGCTGTGATTTGAGAAACTGCAAGTTTCTGGGTATTCATTTCAACATGACATACAATCATTCCATGTCCTTAAGCTAACGCCAATGACACAATAATTCATTCGCTTGACAAATTTTGAGTAAAGTGTTACATCACCAGAAAGTGGAAACAAACAAAGAGACATTAACCATGTATGGTATTTGTCTTATACATTTCTTTTTTTTGAAAAAGTGCAACATGTAGAAAACTATTCATATTTTTACCCAATACTGTATAGTTGAATCGAATCTTAAACTACAAATTACCAAGAGCCTTAAGTTGTCTTGTGTATGACATGTGGTGTAGAAATCAAACTGCCTTGACTTGTGTCTCGCCTTGCCTCGAGTGGTACAAAAGATGGTTCCCTCAAAATTGACCATTATCAATCATTCCATGTCCTTAAGCTAACGCCAATGACACAATAATTCATTCGCTTGACAAATTTTGAGTAAAGTGTTACATCACCAGAAAGTGGAAACAAACTAAGAGACATTAACCATGTATGGTATTTGCCTAATACATTTTTTTTGTTGTTGTTGAAAAAGTGTAACATGTAGAAAATTATTCATATTCTTACCCAATACTGTATAGTTGAATCGAATGTTAAACTACAAAGTACCAGGAGCCTTTAGTTGCCTTGTGTATGATGTGGTGTAGAAATCAAACTGCCTTGGCTTGTGCCTCGCCTTGCCTCGAGTGGTACAAAAGATGGTTTCCTCAAAATTGACCATTAAATTATTGAAAATTATGCTGTAAAAAATGCACATCGGTCAAGTTCCCATGAATATTTATGAATTAACTACAGGCAGGTAATATACTGCACCCGAAAATAGCAAAATATGTGGTCTTGGTGACCGGAGGAACATTTTGGGCAAAGCATATCATGAACACCTGGTGGACCTTCACTTACAATGGCCAAAAAGTTTAACCTTGGTCTCATCAGACCACAACAAAATATCCCAAACTCATGGGAAAAATGACATATGGCATTTGAACAGGGGTGTGTAGACTTTTTATATTCACTGTACAAAAAGACTTCTTTGCCTCTTCACCAGACACTGATGCTTGTGAGCAGCACAACACGTCCTTTGCTGGGATGCGTGTGGAACTTCCCCTATTCCTTCAGCGGCTTGTCATACGCCACCACCTCAATGGTGATCCACGAGACCCTTCCTATTATTCTGATGGTCTTTACAAATGTGGGCTCGCTGTACACACTCTACACGCACGGCAGGACATCCGTGAAAGGCGCACCCGTCATGAAAAGGGTGCCGGCTGAGAGACGAGCAGCCAAGGTGAGAAATGTCACTGGAAAACTGCCACATGGAGCATTATGGTGAAATATTTTTGATAGTTTTAATAACTATATATATATAATAATTATGAGCTTTGATGAGACTTCAATCACACTTTTTGAGTTCAAGGGTTGCAGTTAAAATGTATTACACACAATCAAATGACAATTGTACCTATGTTTAAAAGAAGTTCAAAAATACAAAAACAATCCAAAATACAAATGCATTGTATTATACTCATAAGTTAAATACAACTGAACTGTACTTAATAAATGTACTGTGCTTACAGTAAAAAAAAAAATACTGCAACAAGCTTTATTTTAATGTGCAGAATGTATATTTTAAAGGTTATTTTGTATTAAATTCTGTGATCCTTTCACATACCATTATAGGGTGCCCACATACCACGAGTGGTACTCATACCACACTTTGAGCATCGCGTTTAAATTAAGTCCCCTTTTTTTCGATAAAGAGAAGCTATTATGTTGTGACAACCAACTTTTTTTTTTGAATAAACTTGAACCATCAAGATAATTATTATTTTCATAAAAATAGTTGTAATGTACTAAAGACTATTTTTTCAAGATCAAAAGTCACTAGAATAAAATCATATTTTTCCAAGATAAAGCTTCCATATCATGACAATAAAGTCAAAGATTGACTTCCAAAATTCAATCTGATTCTCGTAATTGGCTTCAGTTGAGTTGACGCTATCTGCAGCAAAATCCGTATGGCACTTGTCAATTTCTGAAATAGAAGCTTTATTATTATTATTATATATTTTTTACAAGTTTTTACAGAAGCTGTTTAGTTTTACAGAGATTGAAACTGCTAAAAATCAAACAACGTTGATGATAAGCAGTCTGCTAGTGGGCGTGGCTCTATTTTTATCTAAATAGAGTTTGTCTGCCGTTGAACTAGCCAACTGATTTATTATGTTAATTTTTTTGGCAGGCAAGTCCCACAGGTAAGTGTGCACTTTATAATTTGCTGAAAATTATTCTTTCAGACCACTAAGCAACGAATCACGTAGCTCCGAGGGGAAGAGGAGCTCCAGTTAGACAACCTGCGGATTAAACCCATTATTCTGATGTCTATTCTTCAACAGGTGATTCTTGCCCTCATCATGCTCTTCATCGTGTCATGGGGCACCAGCATCATCTCCGTCAACTACTTCAATTACAACCGAGGCTCCTCGGCAGAGTTTCTGCTGGTCATCGCTCGTTTCGCCAACATCATCTTCATCGCCATGTCACCCATGGTTCTGGCAGTGGGCCACCGCCGACTCCGCTCTTTCATTAAATCTTTTCTCTCCCACTGAAAGGCTGCTGGCAAGCACAAGGACCCACCGTAGCCATTCACTGGACATTTCATTAGGCACACTTTATGAGATACAATTCAAGTTATAGATTTAATTTTTTTTTTTTTTTTTTTAATCAGACCCAGTTTTGAGCTTTACTGTGTTTGTCGTTGTCGCTGGTGGCCGCAGTACAATCTAATGGTTAGCACATTTGCCAGTATGAACCTCATCTTACTGAGGCCCTCCTTGTATAAAATGTGTGTTCTCTCTGTGTTTATTTGTGTTTTCTATCAGGACTGCCGCTTCCTCACACATTTTAAATGGGTGCATTGAAGACTAAATTGCGCATTGATGTGTATGAGAGAAAATGTGTTTTTTCAGCCATTTTTGTGAACCACCACAATCTAACAAATAACAGTAATAATCATATAAGCCCAATTCCACACGTTACAGTATTATTACATCTCAGACAGGAGGGATCAAGCATTTGTACTCACATTCACAACAATGGACAAATTGGAGAATTCATTTCGCACTAAATTTTTCAAATATGGCAAGAAGCTGGAGTACCGACAGAAAACTTTCACAGAAAGGGCCTGAGCTGAGATTCAAGCCCGGACCCTCTCGAGTATGAGCAGACATGCCAACAACGACGCAACTGTGCTGCCATTTGGAAATCAATCTGTGCAAAATAACACTTCAAACATTCAAATGGGAATGATAATTTTATTGCTTTAACTCTTACTTCCACAATTGTTTTTCCTTTCCTTTTGAACAACAAAAATGGTTTGTTTTGCCCTTTTTCCTTTAGCTTGGGGGGGTTGAACCCCACCTCCGCCGTCCACACGGTGCCGTTTAAAAACTTTCCACCAGCCCAGTATCATGCCCACAATTCTCTTCCTCAACTTGCCATGCCCCAGCGCCACCACCATGGGACAGAAGCCCACAAAAAGTGAGGCCGAGAAATGGGCCACAGTCAGCAGGCCTTCAGCATGGTGGCCTCTGTCGTGGTTGTAGTAGGTCACCGCGGCAACCTGCAGCACCCAGCACACCACAAAGAGTGACACCATCAGCATGATGACGTGAGCCGCCTTGCGTTCGCCTGACACATGTTTGGCCAGCTCGCCCTGTTCTCCCCCCGCAGTCACGGCCCTGATGTGCTTGGCCAGAGAGTGCAGCGAGGCCAAGTTGGTGCACACCATCAGTACAAGTGGCAACACTTCATTTAAGGCCAATGAAGCAGAGGCAAACGCTGCCCCCTGTTGGCTGGAAGGGAACTCCCATATGCAGCCCAGCAGGGGTCTGGTGGTACAACTGATTACCATCAGCTCCACGGTGGCGTTGCCATGGACGTGAGTGCTGTAGACCAGCGCCGGGGTAGCGAAAGCTAGGTTGGCCCCCCACACCACTCCCAGGGCGATCCAGATGCGTCGCCTCTCCTGTTGCAGGGCCATGGGTCCGAAGGTCACGCGCTGTCGCCTTAGGGTGGTGCAGTGGAAGACGCTGAGCGCCAAAGTCACCCAGCAGCCCACAGCTCGCCACCACACCCACAGTAGCATAAAGACCCGACACCAACCTGGAGAAAGAGTCACGTCCAAGCCCAAGTCTGACACAAAAATGGGCACGGTGCGAAAAAGTGAGGTGAGGAGGTTAGCCAGTGACAGATGCACCAATATAGTGTCCGAGGGTGGTAGCCTCCGGGATGGACTCTCAGTGGCAGCCTGGACTACCTGCGAGGAAGACAAGAGGCGGTTTTACTAATGAGGTGGCAAAAGTGCTCACACTCTGTGCTTAAGCAGAATTAAAGATGAAAAAGAGAGTGTTAAACACAAACTTGACTTAAGTCATTGTAAAGTGAAAATAAACTTTTAAACTTCACACAACACAGAATAGTGTTGCGCAAACTCTCAAACACTGCAGGCATGGTTGTTGAATACCTCAAACCACGACCCGTTGAAAAAATGGATGCTACTTTGTCTAGCAAGTTTCTTATGCGTGCGCATCCCCATTTGCTGAAAAAATATATCCATTTCAATCCTCTGGTGGCTGGAATATATCCCACCGAGTGTCTTTCCACATCATGACAAGAGGCGCTATAGCCACCAGCTAGCTTACAAGTTAACAGTTTTCCAGGGCTCATGCCGGCCAGTGTGGTAGTCCGCTTCGTCACCTCCTCGCTTGGGAATTTAGATAACCACACTGAGCTTTTGTGTAAACTATAATAGCCAGGGAAGACGAATTTAGAGAGTGGAAGCAAAGAAAAAAAAAACAACCAGTCCACAGCTATCTTAATTCAAGTTAGCTAACTTAAAGCATTGTGATAGAAATAGGTACAATAGTAAAAAGTTTTTTTGTTTTTTTTTTTTGTTTGTTTTTTTTTTACCGTCAGCTACTGTATATACAGAAGTGTACAATAGATGATTAATTTACTTGGCACAAGGACACACAAAAAAAATCCCAAATGTCTGCACGTAAAATAGTTTCTCTTATTTGCTTGCAGGGCTCATAGTGACAATGAAAAAAAATCACTGGACACACCATCAAAACAAAGTTCCCACAGCTTCTGCAATGTTTTGAACTGACTAACATCCAACCCATCCATTTTCTTCCACTTCTCCGGGGTCAGGGCGTGGCGGCAGTACCATTCTTCAAGACCAAAAAGTAACAAGCCCGTTTTTCCAAACAAGTAGACAGCACAAATTTCTGTTTCCAAATGCAGGGAGTATAAAGGTAAAAAGTTGTCATAAACATAAGTAGCCTACTCAAGTAAAGTACAGATACCTGAAAAATCTACTTAATTACTTCAAACACACAGCTCAAAATAGCGGCACAAATTTTGGTTGTCTCACCACAAAGATGACCAAGAAGTTCCCCAGGATGCCACAAATGACCAGCATCCCAAATAGAATAGCATCTACAGTGAGCACGGCCGACATGGCCTCACGTGCACCGCGACATTGTTTGCACACAGGAGCATCGAGGCTTCATATCATCCATGAAAGAAGCTGATACTCCTCTTTAACTTTTATACGCCTACGCAAAGCTTCAACCTCGCTGACTAGCCTCAAGGTTCGTTTAGCTTGATGTGCCGACATTTTCCATCACTTCTTTTCTGCATCACCAAGCAGCCGCCTGAAGAAGCTTCATCTTGATCACCTCATATAGCTTTGCGTTGTTTATACCCCTTCCTAGTAAATCATACAAATGATCATGTAACAACATGTGACTGACTTCAGAGCCCTTTGTATTCTTTCTGTGACTCCTAATAATCCCCGTTAATTATTTTATAATGATTCATATCTACCAGTCTATCTAAAACTAAAATCCCATGTGACAACTTGGAGTTAAGAGGCACTGATCAGCATGTTCCTTTTATCAGTCAGCAGTTCATTATGATCCCTTGGGACTAATTTCTTTGCTGGTACACCTCTTCAGGGACAGAGTCAACTCACATAAGCATAACTTCTTTAAATGTGTACCATCGCACTAGCATGTTGATTTCTTTAGTCCCTCTCAATAAACACAAGAAATAGAATGAATGACTAGACCTAATTCATTCGTCAACTCGAGATTTTGTCCTGCTGTTTGAGGAGGCATCTCAAATTTATCCAGCCAGAAACAATATTTCCTCTTTCAGTTCCTCATGAAACATACATAAGCTCACTTGCCTAAACATGTAAACAGTAAACCATGAGATTTTTCCAATGTAAAATATTGGATGTGCCTTGGGCTCTGTAAGGGTTGAGGGAGAGGGCCAATGAGCAAAAAAAAAATCAAAGATGGCGGTAAAGCACTACCTGAAACACCATTCGCCTCACTACAACAGAGTTCCTTGGCACCAAGATGCCAACAAAGCAATACGTCTACAAAGAGTTTGAACACAAAATAGCATTAAAGCTGTGAAGAGGTAAACCTGCGAGTGGCAAATACACTATATGAACACTATGTTATTAAAATTTTGTATTGGATCACATCAAATTGTGTGAGTGTGGATGACAATCATGCCGAATTCCTTCTGTATGCGAAATTACCCCCGTTACAAAAATAAAATCCAATTAATGGATTTTAATTCTTGTTTATTAGCGCATACGCTGCACTATCGAGCGTTGTGCGTGCGTCAGGGGCCATCTGGACTCGAGTTGCCCAACACTTTTCCTCCGCCCGTGTGTGCTGTGGACTGGTTGTTTTTTTTTCTTTCTTTCTTTCTTTTTGCACCACCTGCGTAGGCTTGTGACTCACACGCCGATTTGTTGATGGCCACTAAAATGGTTGCACACGCACCCGTGCAGTGTGCGGCGCGCGCCACTCGCAATCACACGCCCACAGCGGACGGACATCAGAGCTGCACACACAAGTCGAGTGACAAGGCGAAGACGGCCGACAGACTCACGGGCGCCGTAACCCAGAAAGTAAGTGAAGATCATCAATGGCGAGTCGATCGATGACGCAACTGATTTGAAGTTTTTTGTTTTTTTTACGCGAATGAAGCTCCTTTCTCTCTTGTTGTGTGATTTCTGTCGCAGATGCTTCAACCGAAGTGTCCTCGTCCATGGACGCGCTTCCCTCCTCCACGCGGATGCTGAAGCAGGGCTGATCCGATTTATGGCCGCCAACAGCAAATCCGACCAGAGGAGATGAGCAGCCAGCAGCGGCCATCGGTGCTCGCTTTAGCGACACTGCTGCTCTGCACAGCACAGCACAGGACTCATGGCAGCGGCTCAGCATCATCATCTACATCTGCATCCCCATCAGAGGTGACAGGCAGGGAAGATTCTGGGATGCAGCGCAGGTGGCTCAAACACCATGGCAACAGCAGCCAGGAAAGCAGGCCGTGGCAGAAAGCATCAAGCCTCAATGCTTCCGCTGTGACATCAGTCAAGAGGAGCCCGCTGAGCGGGGCGTCATCACCGTTGTGTGCCTACCAAGTCACAGAGGGAGGCATCGGGGGGCCGCTCTGCTTTCGACACATGTTGGCTGGGTACACTTGCCACGAGGGAGACTGCAGGCGGGCAGTTTCTTCAGGGAGCTTGGTTGCAAATATTCTCATCAATGGCAGCGTGCTACTACAGTGGAGCCAAGGGAGAGAGGTCTCGGGAGTCCCGGGGTCACCCGATCAGACGAGAGCTCCTGGAGCAAAATCATCGAGTATTGAAAAAACAAATAGTATTTTTAGTGGTCGGCGCCACAGACATGGAGGTTACGAGTTGAGCTGCTGGTGGAACGGCAGCTACACTCAATTTGAGTGCGCCGGGGTCCATCTCGGTTCTGGGTGCAGGGACTTCCTTTTGAGCGAACTGCACCAGAACATCCCCTACCGCATCTGCCTGCGCTCCCTGGACCAGAGAGCGGACCACAAGGACTGCGTGGAGTTTATCCTGCCACCGTCCGGGATGCAGGATATCGTGATCGCCATGACAACAGTCGGGGGCGCCATTTGCGTGATGTTGGTCATCATCTGCTTACTGGTGGCGTACATCACAGAAAACATCATGAGCCCCGCGACGCAGCACACATACTCCTACCGCACTCACTCACGCCACTGAGGCTCACCTTGAACACTAACTGTCCACCATGAACTCGCCTGATGTGACCTTCACTTAATTGTTGTCCATGTAGTAACATCAGTGTGTGTGTGTGTGTGTGTGTGTGTGTGTGTGTGTGTGTGTGTGTGTGTGTGTGTGTGTGTGTGTGAACTGAAGCACAATAGTGTATCTGAAGCAGATAAACCTATAAACCCGTGCAAACGAGAGCTAAACCGTCACAGAGGGAGGCATCGGGGGGCCGCTCTGCTTTCGACACATGTTGGCTGGGTACACTTGCCACGAGGGAGACTGCAGGCGGGCAGTTTCTTCAGGGAGCTTGGTTGCAAATATTCTCATCAATGGCAGCGTGCTACTACAGTGGAGCCAAGGGAGAGAGGTCTCGGGAGTCCCGGGGTCACCCGATCAGACGAGAGCTCCTGGAGCAAAATCATCGAGTATTGAAAAAACAAATAGTATTTTTAGTGGTCGGCGCCACAGACATGGAGGTTACGAGTTGAGCTGCTGGTGGAACGGCAGCTACACTCAATTTGAGTGCGCCGGGGTCCATCTCGGTTCTGGGTGCAGGGACTTCCTTTTGAGCGAACTGCACCAGAACATCCCCTACCGCATCTGCCTGCGCTCCCTGGACCAGAGAGCGGACCACAAGGACTGCGTGGAGTTTATCCTGCCACCGTCCGGGATGCAGGATATCGTGATCGCCATGACAACAGTCGGGGGCGCCATTTGCGTGATGTTGGTCATCATCTGCTTACTGGTGGCGTACATCACAGAAAACATCATGAGCCCCGCGACGCAGCACACATACTCCTACCGCACTCACTCACGCCACTGAGGCTCACCTTGAACACTAACTGTCCACCATGAACTCGCCTGATGTGACCTTCACTTAATTGTTGTCCATGTAGTAACAGCAGTGTGTGTGTGTGTGTGTGTGTGTGTGTGTGTGTGTGAACTGAAGCACAATAGTGTATCTGAAGCAGATAAACCTATAAACCCGTGCAAACGAGAGCTAAACCAAATTTACCTATATTGCACAGTGTAAACTCTGAGTCAAAAAATACATACCGGATTAATTCTAATATGTCGTAGTTTGGGAAATAAAAAAAATAAGCGGTCAATTTCCCAACCTTTATTGATCGTACATCAGAAAGATTTCCTGACACAATACAAACCAAAAATGTCACAAAGAGTATATATGCTAAAATAATGATCTTGTCTCAATTTACTCACAAATTCACGTAATGTAAAATCTGGGCCTGTCTAAAGCTGAGATACTCACACAAAGCCGTGACTTGCTGGATTCTGTTATAAGAATGGCAAAATGTTTATTGTACCTTCTTCTGCCATCGAACAGAAAAGCATTAAATTGTTCTGTCTGTCACTATACGTCTGTGGCATACATTGATTAATAATTTTTGGAGGAATTAAGTGAAATTTAAGCCTTTCCAGTGGGACCCAATGATCTCTCACAAGAGTGTGCCGTGGCACCCAGTTTGAGGAATCGCAGCTTTAGGTGACATTTCAGCATTGTCAGTAGTCATGCAAGTGTAAATGTAAGTTAACCAATGGCATTGGTAAGCTCTTGAAACAATAACATACAGTATATAGTCACCTTACTCTTAATGAAACGTTGTCGGTTTTCTGTTATTATTGTCGACTTGTTGTTGAGTTTGTTGTGTTGTACTGAACAGCCAGGACAGAGATGGGTGAAACGAATGACAAAATGCTAATTTACATAGTACAAATTCCGAAGTACATCCCATTCGTCTTTTAGAATTATTGTACTGAGCAGCCACAACAGACAGATGATACCATATTCCAGTGTTTCATATCCATTTCTTGTACAACTGTACATGGTCTACATCATATTTCACCTCTTTGTCATCACTGATACCCTTTGTTGTGACAAAAATGAATTAAAAAAAAAAAGAGCCAAAGAAACCACAAAGTATCCTTGAGGAATTCCTCCGGAAGTCTTGTGAATGAATTTTGAGTCATTTTGTTAAGTTGAATTCCATATTGTACAACCTAAGGGCATTGGAGGTTTCCCTGCACTTTACAATGAGAACATGATGATCTGCTCAATTGTGTTGCGTTTATGAGTTTGTCAGTGATTAATCGTGAATCTTTTTATCAGCTGCAATATACAGCAATGTCATTAATGAAATGCATTTAGTGTTCCCCGTTAGCTGACGTTTACTCAATGTACGCCACACACAAGTGTGCCGATAACTTGTGACCTTGTTGGCACACAAAAGATACTGGAGTGAATTACATGTGTCTGTTACACTTATCTTGTGACATACATACGTTTGTATATCATTTAGTAAAGGGCAATACAATCACTAAATACTGTTCCAAACAACATCATCCACGATACCTTGGTGTCCTGCTGTCAGCCAATAAAGTATCTTAGATAATTTATTACTTTCCAGCTTTTTCTCTATTGACTTTGCATGAGAGAGTGCAGAGGTCGTGTGTTCAATCCCGGCTCCGGCCTTCCTGTGTGAAGTTTTCTCCCCGTGCCTGCGTGGGTTTTCTCCGGGTACTCCGGTTTCCTCCCGCATTACAAAAACATGCATGGCAGGCTGATTGAACACTCTAAATTGTCCCTAGGTGTGAGTGTGAGCGTGGATGGTTGTTCCTCTCTGTGTGCCCTGCGATTGGCTGGCAACCGGTTCAGGGTGTCCCCCGCCTCCTGCCCGAAGACAGCTGGGATAGGCTCCAGCACCCCCGCGCCCCTTGTGAGGATAAGCAGATCGGAAAATGGATGGATTGATACTGTCGTCTTATTAATTTATTGTTTTGTTGTTTGTTGTTGTATGACATATTTTTGCTCCGTGTACAGCACTTTGTATTAAGCGGTGGTTGTTTTGATGAATACAGTTGATTTGAGTTCAGTTGAGTTGTTAAAAATGAGAACGAACTAAAGACTTCACGCCATCATACCACGACGTCACAGAAACGTCCACCCGAATGGCCCCGCCTATTGGAGACGTCACCGAGACAAATAATTTTCCCAGCACGGGGTTTCCGCCATTTTAACTTCCTGCATTCAAAGGAGGGTAGTCTGTCGAACTGTACTCACGGCGCGTTACTATTCTTAATTTTTAAAAGGGGGTTATTTTGTTTTTCTTTCCTAAAAGGGGCACAAACAAACCACACCGAGTGGTTTCCGACCGTTTTAGTAGGTTAGTTTCAGCCGGGGAGTCGCAATGCCGAGCCACCCGCTGAGGGTAGCGGTTGTGTGCTCGAGCAACCAGAACCGCAGTATGGAAGCGCACAATATCCTCAGGTAAACATTGGCCACCCGGGGAAGAAGACGACGAGGCGACAACGACGTGAACGAAATGTGCCTTATCGCTGTGTGTTTTTGAGACGGTTATCAGCTGACACGACGCCAGATATGCCGGGCCTCCGCATTCCCAACAATGGACCCAGAGTGCAGAGTCACGCCGGATGTCGAGTTCTCCTTTTAAACATTGTTGCCTGGCTGAGTTTGAGATTTTCCTTAGTTGAATACTTACACAGCCTTAAATCCTAGCTGAGTCCATTTTTTAAATCCTCAGACGCTTTATTGGATTTTTATTTTTTGTATCGATTCACGCTGACAGAGCGCCCCCTAGGTGGACGAATTCCGGAAGAAAGTAACTGCAGCTGCGCGGCAGCTGATGGCGTAACTGCTCATAGCTGCCCCCTTTGGTCACTAGCGTTATTTTTTGCAGTGAATTTGAAGATCCATGTACTAAACTCTTTCGTCACTTGTAAGAAAATTAAGTGAACTAGTGGGGTAGTGAATATTTTGAGCCCCAGCTTGCTAATATAATGAATTATCATACCTGTGTGTTAGAAAATAGAATCTCAAATTTAAATCCATTTGATCCATCTTAAGGTCCATCCACATGTACATTCTTTGCCAAACTTTTGGCACCCTGTTTTTCAAAAATGTTTTGAAATTAAAAAAAAAAAAAAGCATCCTCCACCTTACTAACTGGTGTGTGGAATTGCCTAAAAGATGAGGACAAAGTGTGCATGTGTAAATAGACCTTAAGATGAATATCAAATGTCCAAACGTTTTTGATTCTGCAAAAAAAGACTTATTTTTTTAGGGCTGAGAAATGTATCTGTGTGGGATTACAGACAAAACGTTTTGTTTTCATAATGGGACTGTACATTGTTTAAAAAAAGGGGGGGGGGGTCTGGCGCTGGTTGGCTTGTCGACTGATTTTGATTTGTGTCAGTTGATTTACTTGCCCTCCCTCCCCCCTTTCCCCCTCCTTCTCTTTGTTCTCTGCAGTAAACGTGGATTTGAAGTGCGCTCATTCGGGACTGGTTCTCACGTGAAGCTGCCCGGTCCTGCCCCAGACAAGCCGAATGTGTATGACTTCAAAACAACATATGAACAGATGTACAACGACTTGGTCCGCAAGGACAAGGAACTGTATCCCCATCTCACCTCTACACATGCACACACGCACCCACACACACACTGTCAGACAAATCACGGGATAAGTATTTCATGTAACCCATTATGTTTTACGGACATCAGGAACGTGGACGCAGCTGCATCGATGGGTAAACGGCATGCCAGGAAACATGTTTTTAGCTCTGTAAAAATGCATTTAAACATGTTGAAATATGCTAGTTGTCTTGAAGTAAACGGCAGTTTGGTTTAAAAAAATAGATGGAGATTTTTTTGGGAGTGAGCAAGGAGGTGGATGTATTCCGTTGTAATTTACAAATCAAGTGCAAAAACCTTGAGCCTGTACTATGTCGACTTGATACAGTTGCTGTTTTTAAACGTCATCTTTGGGTGGTTGGTTGAATAGACGACAGGTGCATCTCAAAGAAATTACACTATGTTCTTATTTCGATAGTGTTATTCAAGACTAAAGTCATGTTGACTCAGAAAGCCAAAAGTTGCCGCTATATTGTTTAAACATAATGTCACAATATGATTTAAAATGGAATTTCCATGATTATAGCTTACAGAATGAAAACATCTCGACAGACTGGAATCTAAATACAGAAATTAGGTAGGAATTGGCCTAATGTCGTCATGAATTAATGTTTCACGTTTTGAATTTGTACGGCTAAATTCACTTTGCCAATATTACAAAAAAAGGTATACCTAAACTGACAGGAAAAAAGTATTGTTTAACAATGGCAACCCTATCAAGTCGAAAAAAAGATTACAGGCCTTTGGGTTTCCCTGTGTGTTCCAATTGAAGCTGCAGCACAACTTTTTCAAAGGTCAAAAACTTTTGAGGGATCCCACACCGGTTTAATTAGCATGTTGTACATGGACACTTCGGTACTTACTTCCTTTTTAGGAAAACAGGCCCTTAGTGTGTGTGTGTGTGTTCTAAAGCAGCCTCTGCGCTGATGACAAAGCAGGACCTATTCAACTTCAGTGGCAAGTTTTGCTTAACCTTACAGCGACTGTGTGACACGGTATTAGTTTCACAGGAAATACGGACCCATATGGAGACGAGATCCTGTAGTTGCTCCAGCTTTAAAAGTTGATTCTACATTAAAGGAGGGTGTGATCACCCCAGCCCACACACAAACACAAATTGTATAATCTGTTGATTTCTGTCTCATGCTTCAAATGCAAACACACAGGACACACCTTCAGGGGCACCTGCACAAAGATACGAGACTAGTCGACTCTTCATTGGATATGGTTGTCAGATTGTGTACCTTATGAAGCATCTGGTTACTGTGTAGTGTTCCACACAGCGCATTCAAGTGTACACTACTCACAAAAACTATCGGGCAAAATTTCAGAATGAACATGAAATGCACACATTTACAGCTGAACTTTGGGCCTTCTAGAAATTTTAGAATCCACAACTGTTGAATACTTTTTTTGCCTAACTTGCTGCTCAAGACAAAATTCCCTTTTTTTTTTTTATTATTATTTCAAGGACGTCTCCTTTTATGACTTTCTGTGACTCTTCCAGTCTCCCTGTGTCTCTATTGGAACCCGCTGATGACAATTTTGCCTCAGTGTCCGCTTGTGGGAACGTCCTGTTTGAAGCCCCGCGGTGGCGAGGTACTGTTCATCAATTGTTGAGCTGTTGCCTTGGGCTCGCGATGTCAAAATGTGAGCCACACGGCAAAATAGACCAATTCTAATTGAACCCGCAAAGTATTGATCCATTCATGGAATAAACACTTGTGGATTTTGCTAGTCAGCTCCTTGTTAGAAAACAAGTTGTGCAAAAAATACTAAAATATTAAAGAGTTGGATACTTGAAAGTTTCGAGGTCATGTTCAGGTCAATGTAAATGTGAGCGCATTTTAGACTAGTACTGAAATTTCACCCGAAAACAAAATGGCCCTTTTTTTCTTTTCTTTTTTTATTACTGCATTGTTAACTGCAGGATGGCTTGTTGATGCTTCTCGTACTAAAAGTCCATGGCTGGATATAATAGATGGAATTGCTTAGTTATAATATATATTTGAATTGCTTGGTTCACCTTAAACACAGAATTGAGTCAATAGCTGTAAAGCCAAATGTTTCTACCAATTTTAAAGCGTTCTTCAAACTAGATGACGTCACGTTGGCGGTTTGTCCCTTCACGTGAGGCCTGCGTTCTCTATTAGCTGCATGTGCTCACGTATACCACTAGGGGGTGCTGCCGCTCACTTCAAACGTACTGTAAACGCGTGTCGTTTTCACCTTTCTGTCAGGGCTGGGTTCAAGCATCAGATGCTGTACACAGAGTCCATTGCAGGCTTGCTCTCCCCCCCCCCCCCCCCCGCCTCAGATACACACAGAACGGAATCCTGCACATGCTGGACCGAAATAAGCGTATCAAATCCAAGCCAGAGCGCTTCCAGAGCTGCAAGGACAATTTTGACCTGGTCATTACCTGTGAGGAGCGCGTCTATGACCAAGTGCTGGAGGGTGAGCGAGACTTCCTGTTGGAACGTTTTTGTTTTTTGTTTTTTTTTGTGCATCTGTTTCGTGCCTCACTCTGTGTCATTCCTTTGCCAGATCTCAACTCGCGGGAGCAGGAGACTATGCAGCCCGTGCATGTCATCAATGTTGACATTCAGGACAACCATGAAGAAGCCACGCTGGGCGCCTTCCTCATCTGTGAGCTGTGTCAATGTGTGAGTGTCTGCTAGGCGGAGGCGTCACTCTGAAGAACAGTTTGGTTTGGAATGACTTGTACTGACCAGTTCTGCACTGGAGCACATTCTACTCTTTATACACTTGAAGCCCATTCTCGTCTCTCGCATCACGCGCCCCATTAAATAGAGCAATCCTCCTTTTCAAAGCTGATAATGAATGCTCAGTTTCGTTTAGAACAAGAGTCAGTCCTGTTGAGATTTTTCACATCTGGCGTTGGTTCGAACATAAAATGAGCATTACAATCTGGATGGATCCTTTTAGACAACCTTATGTAATAAACTCTTTGTCAATCTCCAGCACAACTGAGCAGAGTTTTTGATGCACAGCTTGTATTGGGTCTTATTGTACCTAATGAAGAGTCCAGCGAGTGTGGCTATTAGGACTCTAGAGTCTTTAAAAGTCAGTGTGGAACATTTTAATTGAATCATTATTTGCATGCAGTTAGTACGCCACTGTATTTTGATGTCTAGCGATAGCATTATGATGGTACGTGGAGAGCTGAGTGTCATTAAGGATGGTCGTGGTGTTAAAATTTGGACAACCTCCAACATAGGCAATTATACTGCTTCCTCTGTTTCGATCCATATTTGGTCACCGCTGCTGCTGGCACATGATTTAGACAAGTTTTTCTTCTCTTGCACAGATTCAGCACACGGATGACATGGAAAATGAAATTGACGAACTCTTGCAAGAGTTTGAGGACAAGAGCAGCAGGGCTTTCCTTCACACCGTCTGCTTCTATTGACAGCTGCAATAAGCACACGGAGGACCCCCGCAAAGCAACGGCAAATAACGTGACAATGATATGGAGGGCTTTGTGTTGGCAGAAACACGTGTGTGCAGCGCCGAACGAAATCAATTTCTCAATCACGCCGCGGGCCGCGCCCGACTCGCCGCTGCTGCCCTTGCCTTTTTATTCCTCCTGATCAAGGTCAAGCCAAGGTCAGCCACGCCTCCTCAGGGAGTGCCATGACGCCCAGTCCCGCCGTTTTGCTCAGTGCAGCCTCCTAAACATTATTCCATTTTTTTCTTCCTCCCCTCCAGGTGATCTAGTTTTCGGTGATTGTTTCAATTTCATGTCAGCTTTTTATTTTGACACTTGGAACTGGAGATGTGTTTTATTGAGGCAGGAGGGGAAAAAAACTGAACTGAGAATGCTTTTGTTTTGTTTCGTGTTTTAGATTACTTAAGTTAAAAGGACGAGCTAGTGAATAACCAAAGCTCGGCCTCTCTGAGGCAATGTGTGCTGTTGACTTGATACGCAAACTTGGATATGATGTCGTTCAGGGCATACTTCTTTATTTTGTATGTGTAAAAATGATGCATTGTCAGCTCAGAGTGCCTGATTTGTACATAGGAATATACTAAAAGAATCTATAAGAACCATTTGTGGCTCATTATGTTCCTTTTTTCATCATTTCATTTAGCACCTGTAAATACTTAAGATTAATATTGAGTTTGCACTTTGCATGGAGGTCAGTTTTTGCGCTCATCTGAAACCTCTGTGACTGTGCTATTATTCTAATCTTTCTGTACACGATAGTTGTATATACCAATGTAAAATTTCTCATTTCTTCTCAATTGAATCCAAGCATTAGTAATTATGTAACCTATTGAATAAAATATATTTTTAAATGTTATATACATTTAATCATTTGCTTTTTTTTTTTTTTTTTTTTTAAATTCAGCAGTTTGTGCTATTTCCAGTGAAATCACAAATTGACCATTTGGGTTTTCTCAACATTTTATCTTTATTTCATTTCATCAACATGACTCAGGCGCATTTGTGTTTTTAAACTTGAAAGCGGTCTTACTATTAACTATAACACATTAAGTACTGTACATGATGTCATCACATTGTTGGAATTGCTGGTTGTGACCATCTCAGCATTCATTCGGGGTGAGAAAGAACCCGTATTATTCCCGTGATGACGATGTACACAAAATGCACATCAATTGTTACTGGTTATAAAAACCTAAATTGGTTTAATCTTACTTGACTCCATTGTGTTGTTACAGACAGACAAGTATTTCAACACCGGTTAGTTTCCTTCCACAAGACACAGCGAGGTCCAAGACAGTCCAACATGTGTGAAGACACGAAGACATGATTCAGAATCTTTCTAATTCATTGAAACAATCTGACTCAAACTGGAGTTCCATCTTTTGGTGCAGAGTCAGTCTTCTCCACTTTCTTTTCAGCGCGCTGCTCTAAACTTGCTCTGTTGGCTTCTTCACAGTCCAGTCTGGCTGAGGGAGAACTTTGAGACTCTGCTGTCCTCTCTTGAGGTAGACAGTCGCCTTGCTGCTTCATCTTGTGGACCAAGAGTGGGGCGATCACCTCCTGAGCCTGCGATGTCTCGCCAAGCGGCAGATTGAAACCCATTTTGCCTGTGGTGCTACTAGCGGCGCCCCCTGCTGGTGGAGGTGTAAGGGTCTTGGTCTGAGCCTCTTCTTCCGTACGCAGCCAGTCCATCTTCTGCCGGTGCTGCTTGACCGCGTCGTCCACGCGGGTGTCGATCATGGCCTCCGTAAGTACGCCGTCCTCTGAGGAATATGCCGCTGCCTGTGAAGACAGGTTGCTCGCGTTACAACAAAAAACACAGTGAGGAAGACGATGGCAGATGTTGATGGGACTGATTTGGAACTTTTGAGGTCATACCTGCCAGGCTACTCCCAATTTGGAGATCTCTCTACCGGACATGCCTTCTGCCCGCTTGGCTATTTCAGAGCATTTCTTACCATAATCAAACTGCGCCAGCTTCATCCTCCTGCAGAAGACACGTTCACACAAACGACAATAGTAACTAGCTTGGATAAGGTTTTTAAGCAGCTCCATTTTCGAAAGGAAACAAAGGCTCTTCTGGATTTGTCATGTTTGTGTTCATGGCTTCTTTTGCCACGCGTGTGTTTGGGCCAGGTTCTGTAAAATGCATCGGCTATCTAGGCAAAAGGAAGGGGATAATTGAATAAATGACTTTTCCTTTTTTCACGGTTAAATAATCACTTTGTGAATCAGAATGGCGCTTTGTTCTGTTTACTATCTGATTTTTCACTGGTGTCCACATGTATGATTTCCTGTTTCCTCAAGCAATCGCTGTTGTGCCAGATGATACTTTGTACTCACTGCCTCCCCCCGGTAGCGGGCTCCAGCACATATCTGTCAAAGTACAAGCGCACCAGCCTCTCTCTTTCCTCCAGCCCCGGCAGAGCAAAATTGACAATTTCATCGATTCGGTCGTTAATGGCCCAGTCAAATTGCTCTGGTTGGTTACTGGCCAACACCAACATGAATCTGGATGGGATATAAAACAAGAAAACAGCACAATTATTAGAAATGTGAGCAAGAGTTGCAAAGTTGAAACTTTGGAAATACTGAACGGACTTTACCTGTTGCTCTGCTCTCCAGTGCGATATAAGAATGCGTTTAAAGTAGCTCTGAGATCTTCACTGATCTTCTCCTGAAAAAAAAAAATCAGGAGGAACCATTACAATTAGTTCACGGGACACATCTGGCCCGCTCCATTCTTTAATTTGGCCCACCTAGCATTTTAAGCTCTTTGGTTCCATTAAAATGTGCTCATTATTAGTATTATTTTATTGTTCATGTATCACATTCAATAGTTTGTCGTCTGATTTTCAACAAATTTAATCAAATCAAATCACATCTAACCTGTTTTAATATTCTTAAATGGTCGACACTTTGTATTTACATTAATCGTACATTTATTTTAAAGTATTTGTAATTATTTTACGAATGCATACTCTTTCCTTTGTTGCATTGATTTTGTTTGTTTATTCTCAAAATCCGTTAATTAAAATATACTTAATTATTTATGAGTTTTAAGTCTCTTAAATGTGGTCACCACATATCCTTTTGATCATATTAATGTCTTAATTTTTTGGGGAAAAATTGTTCATGTTTATTCAAATGAGCATGAATCACTGAATTTGATTAACTGTACAATTAAAGCCTTTGTTTCGTCATCCACGAATGAACTGGCCCATCAGTAGCTTTTTTTTTTTTAAAAATTGCATTTCGCACTTTTGTGCAAAAATTTGCCCACATCTGAGTTAGCCGGTTTGGATGACAAATGTGGAATGAAATTAATAGTAAACAACTTGCTCAGGAGTGAAAAGGAGAAGTTCTCCTTGTCTTGAGAAAGGTAAAACAGATTAAGTGACAAAAATCGGAACAATCCAAACTTACAGTCGATCTCTTACGAAGGAATGCGTCGGCTTCGTCAACAAACAACAGGAGGCTAAAAGAGAACAAACATGATATTATAAGAATGATTCAAATAAAGTGAAATGAACAGGTTTTATGTATTTTTTTTTCCTCATGTGTGTCAGGTAGCTTACCCTCGCCTGCTCGTGTTGGCCCAGTCAAACACTTTATGCATGGCGGTCACCCCATCGCGGCCCATCGGTGCGACATCACCGCCGGTCATGATTGCGTAGTCCATCCCAGAATGCATTGCCAGCTTCTGCTCAAAACAGGAACAATGATTCACAACCGAAGCTCCTTCTCGTGTGTTCCCGTTTGAAAAAATGTCAGCATCTAACATGTACCTTAGCAAACAGCGTCTTGCCGGTGCCCGGGGGTCCGTACATCAGGATGTTCCGGTAGAGGCCGTTATTCTGCCTTGTGTTTCTTGTTGCTATGGCAACGTCACGCACCCGCTCTTCCAGCGTCGGCTAGAAGGTCAAACCAATTGTTACGACCATCTCCTTTACTTGGCACTACTTTGGTGAGGCTGAATGATTCTTACATTGAGCACAACTCCTTCCAGGGCATCCTGAGGTTTGCTCTTCAGCCTTTTGACCGTCTAAGAAGCCGAAAGGCAAGATTGACAAGAGATGAAAATAGCGTGGAGATGAAATACCGGATTGGCGTCTAAACTTAAAAAGTCCAACCTTGATGGGATGCTTGATGGCCTCCCCCACAGTGAAGCGGGACGTCTCTCGCACCAGAGACGGCTTCCCCAGTCTCGCTTCGATATAACGACCCGCCACTCCGGTGGCGTTGCGGGCAGAGTACACCCCCACAGCTAAAAGGGTCAGACCAGCCACCTGGTTGTTGCAAGACAGAAAACGTTAGCCAAACAGTTTTTGTGTGACCTAAAGGCCATTTTTTAACAGGCAATTTTGGTCAAATTGTCCAACCTCAGGGAACACTGGACATTGGAGCTTCCAATGTCCAGGACTCACCGTGGCCGTGACTTTGTCCCAGTCTGACACAAAGGCTCTGAATCCTTCTCCAAATACCGCGCCTGCTGTCCTAAAAATGACAGTGTATGTTTGTAACATCAATGTGATGTGCGCCGCAGAGTGCTTTAAAAAAAAAAAAAACACAATTTTAGGCGCACCTGCACAATTTAATCTGTTGTATTTTTTGGGGGGGCTGTGAAGTAAACGTATCTTACTTTATGGACTCCAGGACCGTCTGTCTGTGCTCGGCGGCCTTCAGGCGGATTTGTTCACGTATGATGTCGGCGTTCTCTCGCTCCACACGCGCGCGCGCTTTGGACTCGGCCTCAATACGCAGCATCTCGTTCTTGTGCCTCAGCTCCATCTCGTGCTCAATGGTCGCTGTTGCGAAAGAAAAAAAAAAAAATCAAAACGCGTCAGCCTCCAGCTAATCGCTGGGTCTCGAGGTTAAAAGGCACACACACCTTTCCTCATGGCTTCCTGTTTCTGAACCGACTCTTCCTGCTTGCGAAGGTTGTCCTCATTCAACAATTGCTGAGTGGAACATAGACAAACTGTTCGCAATACTCTTTAAAGTAGAGGACTGTTAAAACTAAATCAGGACAGCTCACCTGCTGTCTTAGCTGGTCCTCATAGCGCTGCCTGGCCAGCTTGTCTTGGTACTGAGCCCTCTGATGAAGACGGGAGGAATTACTTTCAGGGGACAGGAGGAGAAAAAAATGCCGGATGAAAGTTGCATGAAACTCACTGCTTGATGCTGCTTGCTTTCCTCATTAAGAGTTTTCCTCCTCTCCTCACCCTGGATTTTTATCTGGTCACCCTTCAGCTGTTCCACAGCCGCTTCATACTCCTGTCATGGTGGAAAATAGATTAACATTCTGGTCTGCTCTGCTCAGAGGTGACAAAATACCTTCAGGGCAGCTTTAAAAAAGAAGTCAATCGACCTTGCCATTGGAGTAAGGTGATGTTGAAGAAATCGGACTATTGTGGTTTTTTTTTTTTGGTTTTTTTTTAGATTTGGTTACGGCATGAGCAATATTTTTGTTCCTTTATGCTGTTTCCACTTACTTCCGACAGTAAAGTTAGTGATGTTTTCTCTCATATTTGTACATATATAAAATATAAGCGGATTAACCAGTGAAATTAATAGATGGAAATTTACAGTCCATTTGAGAACATTCAAACAGCAACTGTCGCCTCAACTACGTAAAGGACATGAAGTGGACCAAGAGTGAGGTCATGAACGGTGATTGTTTCTTTCCTTTGCAGTACCTTAATTTTGCTCTGGTGCTCCATCTGGGTGCTCTGCTCCTGCATGCGAGCCAATTCCAGAGCTTCTTTAGCATGTCCTGTATGTAAGTGAAAAAGCAAAGGACAGGACAGGAAATCAGAATGGGAGTCTTTTTCCCCTTGAATGGGTTTTCTCTCAGTTTTTTCCTTGTGGGAAATCTAGTCTGTGAAGCCCTTTGAGATTCTTAGCTATATACGTTTGACTTGACTCAAATATGTCTGTGCTTGCTAAGAAACATCATATAACTAAGACAATTAATGCTTCATCAGGAGCAGATGTCGCTTTTTTTAAAAGTACGCAGGCTGGTTTTAAGTTTCATGACGAGACGACCTTTGAACCATGCTGTGAGTTTGAATGGCGATGGGAGAGTACAGGGGGGAAATGCATCGTTTGGCTAAAATGACGCATATTATTGCAGAATAAGTGAGAGATGTCAACGGGGTGCTGGGCCTCGATATCAAAGAGTGTAAATCAAAAGGAAACATGGGTGTTATCATAATGGCGTTCAATAAGTGTACATCTATGTAAAGACCCCCTCTTTTCTGAACACTTACGGGACTTGTCCAGATCCTTGGCCGCCTGTGCAGCCCGCTCCAGCCCGGTGGGATCGAAGTTACTCCATTTGTCCTTGGGTTTATCTCCGCCGCCGTTGGAGCCACCGGCCGGCGGCGGCGGCGGAGGGGGCTGAACCGGCAGACCGGGGGGAGGCTCCGGTTGCCCTTTGTTCAAGCCGAACAACCACGACATCTTCGGGAGTGAATAAGGTTAAATTCGGCCAGTTCTAAGAGGAAAGACTGGTGGAGACTTCCAAAGATCTGTCAATGTACTTCCTCCACGCGCGTGCCACTCACTGGAGTTCGGTGCATGCGCAGTGGAGCGGGGTTGTGTCGTTGAGTAAAAATGACCCCGATTGGCTAGTATTGAGCATCCTTTCTTTTCATTGGTTGTTGTACCTGTTGAAGTCATACAGTGGACCCCTCCCAGAACAAGATACGGAAGGCGTAATGGGACAAACTTGATGCTAGTGTCATGTCGGTTTATTACATCAGGCCGGCTGCTACAGAAAGTCAAACATTTGCCGTTGCTGGATGTCCTTGGTACTGTCGTGCTTCGTAACTGCTTTTTTACATACCCATTGAATGATTATACGTCTATATATTCTTCAAAAAGAGCTAGGTATATCGGGCGTTTGGGTGAAAAATCAGGCTGAAACTAAAATGCAGTATGACCTCAAAAGGGGAATTTAAGTTGACCTTCTCCAAACGTTCATACTCATGTCCAGATGTTAAATGTTGAAGTCAGTTTTGCACAACGTATCCAACAAGCAGCTGTATGGCATAATTCACAACAGGTATTTGATCAATCAACCAGCTGTCTTATGTAAACATCCATTACAAATGCACAAAACAAAATGGACTGTATAGCAAAAAATTTATTAAGAACTTAACATTCAGAAGACAATCTTATGAGAAATACATATTTACAGAAAGGGAAAAAAATTATAACCAGACATTTCAGGTCGACAATAACCAGAGTAATTGTTCAATTTAATTGCAGCAACAATTGTGGACACAATATCTGGGATGACATTACATTGTTCCCAATTAGAATTGTGGTATGGAGGCTTCAAAGTTAGAGTTATTTAATCACCATCTCATCATTTTCCAATAATACACTTACATTATTGATAGTTTCACAAAACGAAACTTTCCAAACCTCTCATGCTGCAAACAACAACCGCCTAAAAAAACAAAACATGTATGTATCCACTTAACATTTTTATAGTACATGCACTACTGTTGCAGAACAACACGGGAGAAGACACCGGGAGGTTCTTTGCCATCACCCAGCGCTGCACAGAAGCCTTCTTGTTGCCGGGCCCTGGCCAGCTTGGCAAGGGCGAGGAACGACCGAGGTTCTGTGATGGCCAGCTCGCTGATTACCCGTCGGTTGAGCTGAACGCTACTCTGTTTATAAAAAGACCAGATGTAACATTAGTCGTGCAAAATCTAATGAGATCCAATACCAGAGCTTTCACATATATTCTGGCTTTACAAAGACAACAGTGCTTGGTTTTGTTGTTGAGATATCTATCTATTCACAATTGAATTTGAATATTTAAAGAGATCAACCTTTGTTAGGTTGCTCATGAGAACAGGATACTTCATGCCGTGCTCTCGGGAAGCTGCAGCAATGCGCGTGATCCAAAGCTGAAAGCGGAAAAACAAGGGAGGGATGATTGTAGGATACAAAACCGTTGTTAGTCAACATCAAGAAGTAATTTAGCTACCTGTAATATGCACGGCCCCCACACACAGTCACTCCTGAGATACCTTCATAATCCTAAAATTGTACTTATACGATATAATAAAATACTTTTTTTAAACTACTTGAGGATTCGATAAAATATACTGGCACATGAAAGTTAAATAAATTTATACTTCAGTATTTCTAAAAAGCAGATGCATTAGGGTAGCAGGTGAACTGGAGTCTTGCTGACATTGGTCAAGCAGTGGGGGTAAACCATAGACTGGCCACCAGCCAATTGTCTGGCACAGGCACGTGTGTGTGTGTGTGTGTGTGTGAATTATTTTAATTAATTAATATTACTTCATAGCTGTGCTGGTTTATCATCTGGTCCACATTGATGAGGAAAACTCATAGGTTTGAGTTTGGGTTTAACTACCGGGTATGTCTTCTGTGACACTAATCTTAGAACATTTCTCACACAACCGTTATTGTTACAGCAATATCTCTGAAAGATATGAGCGTTATGTTCCATAGGATAAGTCAAATAATAAAAAATGAACATCTCACCGTTCTCATGTTGCGTTTCTTCAGTTTGCGTCCTTTAGTAGCGTAGACAAACGCCCTCCTGACAGCTCGTACGGCCAGACTATAACAGCGGTTCTTTCTGCCTCTGAAATGCTTCAAACAAACGTCTTATATGATGATCTGAGCATTTTAGAAACATCTTTGAGTCACCTTGCGTCATTTTTCAGAGCGACAAACAAGAGTTTGATCGCACGGGATTTGTAATACAAACGTGAAACAGAACAACACGTTGGTCTCTTACCCGTGCATGCTTGAGAAGTTCTTGAACCTTCCAGTATCTGTCGGGTCCGCGGCTTCTAATCCACCTGGACAACGTCAGGAATACCATTTTTGGATCTTCACAGAAGTCTTACACAAAATGAGGCCACGGTGTTGAGAGTGACCTTACACAAAATCTTCATGAGCCGCACGAGCTGTGGCTACAGAGAGAAGCTGCACGCAAGTGGCACCACTACACTAGGTGCGCTTGATTTTTAATACCGTGAAACTCCGTCAAAGGATTGTAATTGTTAATATTACATTGTTCGTTTTTAAATATCCACAAAAAATGTTGAAGTGGATTTCAAAATGTAATATGTGTGTGGATAATTCATAACATGAATTATATAGAAAGAGTGTGTATTAAGTGTGGGAAGCGAGACATGGGTGGATGGGCTGTACTAAAATCCGGGCTATAGCGACTTAAAAAGCAAGTGCTCTCACCAACTTGTGACGCTACAGCGTTGGATTGTGGGGCGTAGAGGAAGTGGAGGTCAGCAGAACAGAAACCCCAAACATGTCCGTAGCTACTCTTACGTCCTTGAACCGCTGTGGTGTGTTGGCGTTGCGCTCCTCAGCTGGTTTAGAGGTATGATGAAATTTATCAACGACTGTTATGTGCGTTTTCCTCCCTCCAAATTAAGTCTTGCCTTGCATTTGTACAACTCCGTTTAACAACAGAGAAATACTGAGTCTGCCTGCTACTAGCTATAAGCTAACCATCTTGAACTTCAGCTTTGTTAATGTTCGTGTTATATTGTGTTTTTTTTAACTGAGCTCTGCATGCCGAACGTCACTTAACTGCAAATGGTTTCATCCAAAATATTATATAAAGGCATCATTCTCTTAATTTAAAGTAGTAGCATGCTACCAGGATTTTAAATGTTACATAAACAAGACTCCCATCAATCACGCTCCTAAGACCTCACCCCCCAAAAAACGTAAATTGCAAACTTTTACATTCGCATTAACAAGAATAACCAATAATGCTGTGTTTGCCAAACATTATGCTCTAATCGTTTTTCCTGTATGCCGCAGGGAGTTATCAATTTTCACCCAATTGGCCCAAAAATGATTGTTTATACACTCTAGATTCTTAATAGTTTTATGATTTCCAAATAATATTGGACAATGGAGGATATTGAATAATAATATGTAATACATTGTTTTCATGCCCAGTCATACTGTATATGGTAATCTATATGCCGTCAAGACACTAAATTAGGACATTTTTAACG
The DNA here is from genome assembly GCF_001891065.2 of Hippocampus comes. Lineage (NCBI taxonomy): Eukaryota > Metazoa > Chordata > Actinopteri > Syngnathiformes > Syngnathidae > Hippocampus > Hippocampus comes. The sequence goes on along the minus strand of NW_017805625.1, from coordinate 4,274,577 downwards.
TTAGCCATTTCTGTAATTTTCAATAATTGGAGTGACTAATAAGCACATTGAAACAAGCACACTGAACCTATTTCTTTTCTGAAGTACAGATACTCAAGACATGTGGTATCGTTTCACTTTTCCCGACCGAGTATCTCGGTTATTTTCTATTACCAGCAACCCTATTTTCAATAGATGTGTTACTTTTTTGTTGTTCAGTGGTGTGCTGAGAGATGCTTGTAATGTAAATTCTGTCCCTCTCGTATGTCCGACCTGTTGTATTTTAGAGTTCTTTCTTTGTATTAAATATTGCCTAATGCCGTAGCAGGCAGTGCGTTATGCGCAGACAGCAGCTGCTCCAGCAGCACAGCCCCGAATTAAGAAGTTCCAGGTGTACAGATGGGACCCAGACACTCCAGGAGACAAGCCTCGCATGCAGACCTTCGACATCGACCTGAACACGTGCGTAGGTGACCCATATTCAAGCTTGTGACAGGTGCAGCACATTAAGTGTTGTCCTAAATACAGCGGCACAACTAAATTCAGTCTCACGTTTGGGAAATCGGCCTGTTGAACAAATTGTGTTCAGAGGTTCGATTATGTTGATTTGCCATGGAATACGTCGTTATTATGTAGATGAAGCATGACCTGTCAAATTCAACCCATGTTCATGAGCACAAGACACTGTGATGGTTTCATCTACTCTATAAATGCACTTGGCAATTCTGTCCTTCAAAAAAAAAAAATTCCACCTACATGTTTGACATTTTGCCTCTTCATTTATCCTTCTTGTAGATGTGGCCCAATGGTACTTGACGCCCTAATCAAGATAAAAAATGAAATGGACTCCACGCTGACTTTCCGTCGCTCCTGCAGAGAAGGTGTCTCTTCTGAAGTTTGGCGTTAGAACATAAGCAGTGTCTCTGTTACTCCTGATTGTGTGGCGGGGGGAGGGGGGAGTAAATAAAACCTTGTGAGGTGTCACTCACGGACTTGTAAACGCAGGTATCTGTGGCTCGTGCGCAATGAACATCAACGGTGGAAACACACTGGCCTGCCTCAACAGGATTGACACTAACCTCAGCAAAGCAACCAAGATTTACCCCCTGCCACATATGTATGTGGTCAAAGACCTGGTACCTGTGAGTATACCATCCTAACCGTATCCTGATACAGTGGTGACTTGAGATATGAGTGACCCGATTTACAAGATGCAAGCCGGCATTTTTTTTTTTTTTTTGCTTTGACTTGCGAGCATATTTTCTTTATCCTTTTGTGAAAAATTGGATGTCATGTATTATAGCATTATGATCGCTGACAACATTAAAAAATAATATAAAAAATACTTATACTGTACACACTTAATCTACCCCCACACAACATGTCAGTATATACACACACACACACACACACACACACACACACCTATATATACAGTATACTTATAATGCTATAGCTGGCTGAAAGACTTTGGGCCGAAACCTTAAATTTATAAATGCCTTAACCCTACTGGCAATCTTAATTTCAGAGATGAATGATATTACAGGAGTCAGTTGTGAAACACATCTGTTTGCATTATACTGCCCCCAGCTGGTCAAAGTATGCACACTTGAAGAAGTAGCCCAATGTCCATTGAATTGAATCCAAAATTAAGGCAAGAACTATTATTATTTTACATTATATTTCAATATATAATTTTTGTATTTTTTTTATGAAGTCAAATATTTATTTTGTGTGACAGGTGTTGTCACAGAACGAATTAAAGTTGCGCTTATTCTGAATTTGCCTTTGTTATTTCTCTAGCATATCAAGTTTTCATAATAATAATAATAATTTGTGCCACAGGACATGAGCAACTTCTACGCTCAGTACAAGTCCATTGAGCCCTACCTGAAGAAGAAGGATGAGTCCCAGGAGGGGAAAGAGCAGTACACACAGTCTGTGGAGGATAGACAGAAACTGGCATGTCCCACCTTTCAATTCCGCTTTCTCATCCACTATCCATAGCGCAAGTGCTATGACACAGAGGACTTACCTCTGTTCCTTTTTGTCTCGTACAGGACGGGCTATACGAGTGTATCCTTTGCGCCTGCTGCAGCACCTCCTGCCCCAGCTACTGGTGGAATGGAGACAAATACCTCGGACCTGCCGTGCTCATGCAGGTGTGTACTTCAGTACTTCAACCAAAACCTATTCGGTGACACTTGTCAACCTGAGGTTTGTTTGGATTAAAAAAAAAAAAAATCTCATTGATATCAATTATATTGGTAAGAGTCCAAAAAGTCATAAAACCTTTCTTAACTGTATAAGCTGTGTGTAAAGTTTTGTTTTATTATGCATTGTCAAGTATGAAAAGAAGTTCATCATTCTAAGAAGCAATGTGTCTGTACCACTTTTTCTCTGACTGAGTACGAGTACTTACATTTGAGTACTCACCAATTCCAAGTAGTGATACTTGCTTTTGGCTGGAACACAAAGTGTTCCAGTTGTGTGTTGTCCCAGTCTGATCCACTAGGGGGCCACTATGTAAAAGGAATACAGACGGAGCAAGTCCCAACTGAACGTTGGGGAAACTGCAACATATATGTCAACAATGTGTCCACTACATTGCCGTTTTCCAGGCGTATCGCTGGATGATCGACTCGCGGGACGACTTCACAGAGGAGCGTCTGTCCAAGCTGCAAGATCCCTTCTCTCTCTACCGCTGCCACACCATCATGAACTGCACCAAGACGTGCCCCAAGGTAACGCGTGCGGGCGCGCCTAAACGTCCTTCCAACGAGGGCGTGACACTTGACTGCCGCTTGATTTGCACTCACAGGGCTTGAACCCGGGGAAAGCCATAGCGGAGATCAAGAAGATGATGGCCACCTATAAAGAGAAGAAAGCAGCTGCGGTTTGAGCACCCAAGTGTCCCTCTGTACCCTGTATCATAAAATTATATGTAATTGATTCTCAAACATGCTTCTTGATTGACCTAGGGTGGACTGATACATGTGTCTCACACATGAGCACAAAACGAGCGCTTATGTGTGAGTGCGAGTGTCTTGTCTTAATTGCACGTGTACAGAATGAAAGGGTGTTCCTGCGTGTACCATAACAGGTGTTTCTGACATTCAACTCCATTGTGTTTGTGCATTTGGGAGACAACACTTCTCTTGTTTTTGTTCCAACATTGACTTTGCAGCTAGTTGGGACAAAGTGTGTGAATGTTCTTTCAGATCTTACAACACTCCCCCTTCGCGAGAATAAATCTTCGAAATAGCATGCAGCTGCTGTTTTGTTGCTCTTGTCTTTTGTCCGGCGGGTTGGTAGAAGTGAATTTCGAAAGACCTTTTATACACTGGCACTTCTTCTGCCTGGGTCGCGACTCTGATCTCACAGCCAGAGATAAAAAATTGATAGGCCAGTGACTTTCATGCATAATAGCGAAATGTAAAAATACTGATTCATGATGGTTTCGAAGGCGTTTCCAAACCACTCCTCTAGTTGGCGCTGTTATGCCGAGTTGGACTTAATGTCAACCTAATGTTGCTATTTCTGTTGCCAGTTTGTCGAACCATATAAACCCGAGATTCCAAACTACTCTGCTGCGCCACATAACTGTCTCATGAGAGATAATTGAGTTTAAAAGACCAAAAAGAAAAAAATTACCAGTGAGCTTCAGATACACCACAGCTCAGTGATCTGCCAATTTACACTGAATGTGCAAAACCACCGTCGTAGCAGTAGCACTGCTGTCAGTGTCGGCCAAGGAGGATGCAGTTGAGATGAGGTACTCGCATGTGACTGGTGAGTACATACCATACCATTTCCTATTGCTTATCCGGGAACGGGTCGCGGAGGCAGCAGTTTGAGGGAAGGGAAGTGCACACTTTTCTCTCCCTAGCCACGTCTTCCAACTCTTAATCCCAAAGCGTTCCCAGACCTGCCCAGAAACATAGTCTCTCCAGTGTGTCCTGGGTGATCCCCGGGGCCTCCTGCTGGTCGGACATGCCCGAAACACCTCACCAGGGCGGCGTCCAGGAAGCATCCTAATCAGATGCCTGAGCCGCCTCATCTGGCTCCTCTCAATGTGGAGAAGTAGCAGCTCAACTCAGAATCCCTCCTCGACGACTGAGCTTCTCACCCTATCTCCAAGGGAGAGCACGGACACCCTGCGGAGGAAACCAATTTCGGCCGCTTGTATCAGAGATCTCGTTCTTTTGATCATGAACCACAGCTCGTGACCATAGAGTACGAACGTAGCTTTTTCGGCCTACCACCGTCACCAACGACAGACCGACACAGAGGTGACCTGCATCCTGGTAAGAGAGAACATGTTCCAAATTTCGTCAATCATCATAAGGGGTGTCCGAGTCATGCTTTGTCGAGTCCCTCACCTATGACCCATTTGCCATTCGTGACCCTACCAGGGCCCTAAAGCCCCAGACGACTTTGCTCCTAGGATCATTGGGACACGCAAACCCTTCCACCACGGTAAGGTGACGGCTCATGGAGGGGCGAATTAAAAATCCACATCTCTCCTAATTTTTGAGTTCATACTGCATACTCCAATCCATATTATTTTCCAAAAGTAGTGATTGTGGTCTCTTCTGGGTCCATGAGCTGCTTAGGTACAGCATTTGACGCCTCCAGACGCGGGGCCAGCTCGCGTGCATTCACGGGGAGGCTGGACGGGGAGGAGACTTGACAAGCTGGGTGGTGCAATGTGGCGCTGCAAAGTCTTTCAGCACTCACGGGGCGCATGAAGGTGGAAGACAGTCGCAGCACATTGAGCCAAAGCTTTGGTAAGTGGACACTCTTTGCCTCCTTTGTAGATTTTTTTTTCCTCATCTGCATGCATTTATACTTTGTCATGTACTTGACTTAGCTGAGGCTTGAAAAATGAATCGACCAATGATTACGTTTAATGCACTTCAACTTTACATTCTGCAACTGTGCACGGAGGTGTTGAGGTCATGTGGCCCTATGTTTTCACTAGGGGGGTGTAGGGAGGAGGAACTACGGTTAAGCCCCAGCAGTAATTGCAGGGAGATTGCCAACGGCTGAAACTGCCAGACAAGGGGGTCAGTGAGGGCAAAAAGGGGAGGGGGAGTTGAATCAGGCTTTAATTTATTTAGTTAGAAAACAGAAAAGCTTCATTTTAAGTCAAGAGCATTTGTGGTTTCTGTCCCGAGAATCTAGCTCATAAGTGTATGTGGGGGTGTGTATTGTGAGGGTCTCTGGTGAGGAAAAGGGGGGGGGGGTTAATAGCTCCCAGATGTGTGCTGTGAAAACATATGGCCTTTGATGCCACTGTGATGCACCATCGGAATTCGTCCATGTGTGAGTGTGTTTTCCTATGCTGGTGCTCCCAAAACATGAAATTTTACTTAACTTGAGGTCCACAATTACAATCCAGTCCCCCCCCTCACCCACCCACCAAAAAAAAAAAACAGCATGCTGATATGCCTGGTGCATTTTTTGAGTCCCCTTGGAGTCATTTACTGTTAGTCTCCCAAAACTTGGCAATAAGCATCCAAAACCATGAAAAAAAAGCCCAAATGCCGTCATGCTTCGAGTTGTGTGGATGATGGTTGAGTAGAGTGGAAAAGCTGTAGGAGGAGCGTTAACATTTTTCCACACAGTAGAAAAACATCGTCATTAATGTTCGAGGGCGACTGCTTTCGATTGATTTCAATGATGTCATTCACGTGGACAGAATGTTGATGCTGTTGCTGTTTTTAGGCCCTTTACTCAACCAGGAGCCCATTTGCTTCGAGGAAGAAAATAGGGGGGGGGCGAAAGCAAGGGGGGGGCGGCAAAAGGGAAATGAGGGATGTGGACGCAGACGGCTACAAGGAGGGGAGGGAGTGGGGGATGAGAGAGTGGGTGACGGGGTCCGCCGTTTCTTTTCCTGGAATGCAGCCACAGACTGTCTGCTGCAGAGGGGAAAAGTGGGAAAACAGAGCAATTGTTCTTAGGAAGGAGAGACTTTCCACATTCTTGCTGTCATACTCCCCCCCCACCTCCCCACTTAATTTTCTTTGACTGGGGCCAGTAGAGGGGGTGAAAAGGGGGCTGTGTGGGGGGGTTGAGAGGTTACAAAGGACATGCACCAAAAAAAAAAAAAAAAAAAGAAAACAAAGAAAAACTTGATTCTGCTCTCATTTATCCATTTTTTTTCTCCCCTTGCTGATTTTCTCCACAGTGAGAGTGTGACTACCTCCGAGAGTGACCATGAGAGCCCTTCTCTTGATCTGCATGCCAGGTAACGTCACCTTGTCCCTAATAAAGTGACACGGCCTTCAGGAAGAACTCGAAAGACAGTTGGCACACTTGCAAAATTACATGAGAAGCAAAATAAGCGCTTGTCAAAGATCATTTTGATGGACACTTATGACCTTTGGTTCTATGCTATTTTAACACTTTTAGGGGACAGCGGTAACTGCGGTGGACAGCTTATCATGTTATCAGGTTACAGGGTGCGTGAAAGGGTTACATTATATTCATTAATGTTAAGACATTGATTATGGGAAAGGTTGAAGTCGAGTCAGATTTATTTCTATACGCCTTCGTAACATAAAGTCTCAATCCTCACAATATTAATCGACAATCATTTATCAAGGTAGGAAACGTAAATACTAAGATGCGACACTTCTACATGAGGATACATTTTCAAATGATGGCTTATGTAACATTCCTAGGAAATCACAAGGTTGCATTACAGGTGAATTATTTTTAGAATAGGCTCACAGACTACACATGTCGTCGTACACTGGAACCACGTTGGTGACTGGAGAGATTAGCGGTTTTATGAGAGATCAGTAGGTTTTCATGATTCTATATGTATATTTTTTTATTGTTATTATAGCTCACCGTGAACATCCATCCATCCATTTTATGATCCGCTTTATCCTCGCAAGGGTCGCGGGGCGCGCTGGAGCCTATCCCAGCCGTCTTCGGGCAGTAGGCGGGGGACACCCTGAACCGGTTGCCAGCCAATCGCAGGGCACACAGAGACAAACAACCAATCCGTGCACACACTCACACCTAGGGAGAATTTAGAGTGTTCAATCAGCCTGCCATGCATGTTTTTGGAATGTGGGAGGAAACCGGAGTACCCGGAGAAAACCCACGCAGGCACGGGGAGAACATGCAAACTCGACACAGGAAGGCCGGACCCACGACCTCATCGTGAACAATAACCACAAATGATCTGTCTCAAGAAATAAGCATATTTCATTCGAATCAATCAAGATGATTTATCTACTATCATTTTTTACAAATAGAAGTACTGGAATAAAGCTTTTCTGTGCTCTTCCCATTTGGAGATGCATCTTTCTATAGATGAAACGCCACAGTGAGCAACTGATTCAGGAAGATTAAAACGACTTTTGATTTCAACCAAATAGGCATAAAACATGCGGCAGCTTTGATGGGGATAAAGCGAATGCGCATCTGTGACCCAAATTTGAATACTCATAAAAGCTGACAGAAATACGGCCAGTGTGCTTTTCATGTCTTGTTATTTCTCCCAACAGTTGTGCTGCTCGCCCAGGCTCAGTACCAGGAACAGTTTCCTTTTCTTGGTGAGTTCATAAAACCGGTGTTGTTCTCCACTTGGCCATGGAATAGAAACTTAATCTCCATAGATGACGTCAGCGGTGTTGATCTATGTGTTGTTTTCTTTTCTAGAGGACTATGGGCCCGATTATTTGCCAGGTAAAGCATATTTTGATTCATCTATCGAGTGTACGGTGCGTATTATACTGTATGTGAAATTATATTTAACCACCGGCCACAATGCTCACTGGGTATGGCCGCACGTGTATTTGCACATTTCAAATGTGTAAATCTGGCAGAGTGGTGAAGCACACGCGCCGCGAAGTTGTCAAGTTGTGGGTTTGAATCCAGACGATGGCCTTCCAGTGTGAGGTCTGCACGTTCGCCCCGTGCTTGTGGGTTTCGTGAATGCCCTCCTGCTTTCTCCCACATTTACAAAAACAATCATGTCAAGTTAGTTGATGACTGTTAATTGCCGTCGGCGTGAATGTGACACTGAATGGTTGTTTGTCCATATGTGGTTTGCAATTGGTTGGTGAGCAGTTCAGGGCGGGCGCCGCCATTTGTCTTGGGCAAGAGGTGGGATAGGCTGCCGCAACGCTAATAAGGATAAGCAGCACAGAAAATGATTGAATGGATGGAGGTGTAAAATTCAAAGAGTTAGACTGATTTTTGAATTGTCGATTCATTACATGGATGGAAAGCTGTGTTTCAGGAGTACAGTGTTGTGTTTTCTTAAAATTTTATCGACGTGCTTATTAGGACATTGTTATTATTGTTATTTGTAGAAATGGACTATTACTGTTGTTGTGCCCATTGTTCTGACATAAATCCTGCACGGCGAGCGGTGTAACTCGGCACGGAGGTGGATTTATATTCGGTGTTGATAAAACTGGTCAAAAAAATCTTTTTTTTTTTTTTTTTTAAATCAGAGATGAATAATATAATATCGTCGCTGTCCCGTGAAAAACACGTTTGTCAATTATTGTCATTTCAATTTTTGGGGGCGTTAATGGGGTGTCCGAAAACCGACATTTAGTACTACAGCATTTATGAATTAGGGGTTAGGTTCACCAACAGGCTTTTTTTTTTTCCCGAAACTCCATAGCTATAAATTACAATGCATGGTCAAATCCATATAGCGCAAACTTAAAAACAAAAATTGAAAATATCTCAAAAACCTGATGTACTCCCAAAAAAAGTAAAGACAGTTTTCAAATCAAAAAAAATTTTGCGACACATAAAGCCATCTCTGATTAAAAGTGGCCGTTGGCCTGTGTAATTTAGCGAACGAATGCAGTCCAGCCGGCGGATCTGAAAGAGGGAGGTCCCTCCCACTGTGAGAGTGATCACAGCTGATGCCAATCACAGTGGCACCACTTATTCTCTTTAAATGCAGTCCGCCAGTCCTGCACTGACAGTCACGACATGACGAAGCACAGACGACATGAGCAAAGGGGGCACGTCGGGGTCCAAAACATCTGCGTCATAAAATGGACACCTGGAAGAAGTAGCTTTCAGTTTCAAAATGGTTCTTGACCCCTGATCTAAAGTATGAGTTTGACATTCTCATGAGATTTTGCAGGTACCGTTCAAATGCTTATTCATGTGTCCCCCCCCCCAAAAAAAATAAAAACGTTTCCCCCTGTTCAGAGAGTCCGGATTCTGAGAATCATTATTCTGGTCCTGGAAATTTCCAGCAGCAGGTTCGAGTCGATCCCGCGATCCGTCCAGAAAAACCAGGTACGTCTGCTAAAAGCTTGACATTTCCATCTGGAAAATGAGTCTTGAGTTTTCTTTTCTTTTCATATGAATATCAGAGACTGATTTGGAGACGGAGCCCACAGAGCCCGGTCCTCTCGGTAAGAAAATGGAGCCGTTGACTTCTCGTCGAGAGATTCTTCTTTGTAAGCGTTGCCCGTGTCTCGGGACTTCCAGATTGCAGAGAGGAGCAGTATCCCTGCACCAGACTCTACTCCGTGCACAAACCATGCAAGCAGTGCCTGAACAGTCTCTGCTTTTACAGGTAGGTCGCACGTGGAAGCGCTTACACGCGATGAGCTATTTACCCGAGCATCCCCGAACCATGTCATCATCTATTTTCTATTTATTAGCCAGAAAGCCCATCTGAACTCAGTCAGCCAACATGGCCTCAAGGATTTCAGTTTGGGGGGAAATTAAATACTCACAGATGCAAACATGCACACACTCAGACTTATTTCATTAAAGACTTCGGGGTCTGTAATCAGAGGAAGAATGCCCTTTTAATTTTTTTTCATTCTCTTCTTTTTTTTTTTTTTTTTAAACACAAGTCCTTTTCTAGACAATGTTTTGTATAGTACACATGGAATCTGATACGAATGCATCTGCTATCCAATCGAACATGAAAAAAAAAGTTTTCGTCAGTGCTGCATGCTAATGCACATGTGGATGTATTTAACTAGAAAATGATCACTTTTTATCATATTTTAAGTTGTAAAAACATGCAGTAATGACATAAATACAATATAATACAGTCAACGAGGGACACGCAACGAGTTTCAGTCTCAGTAAGCCACAGTAATATTAGTCATTTTACACTAAGGAAAAAGAATACAGTATCTACTGTATGCCAGCGAGTATTGTCCGTTTTGTTCAAATATCCGTTGCTTAGAGGGTTGTATCACCGCGCAACGCCGATGCTATCCGTTAGCCCATCTGTAGCATTTTGCATTGTTTGTTAGCATACGAGCGTTGACGAAGCAGACTATCATAAGGCGAAGTTAAGTGGCTTTTTTTTAATACCAATTTTTAGTTTGATGTTTAGTTTGACAGTAAGGTACCACTGTACTCAGAGACCACTTTAAGACCTCTTATTTCCTAGACCACAACAAGTGTGAGATTTGGACTCCATATTCTGTCACCATATTTGAAAAAATAATAATTTTTCTCATTTGAGAGGTTCTGTGTTCAAATACTCTTCTGGCTTACCACGAGGGGTTCATTTTTCCTCAAGTTGAAGTTAAACGTAGATGGGTATGCTTCCTCTCCCCATAAAGCAGGGGCCCTTGTGTTGTTTTGTTTGTTCGCCACAGGAAGAGATACAATTGACACAACCGGAACCACATTAAAGAGAATGGACTTGGCGCATGTGAATCATCAGATGTGATGAAGACTATTGGTATTTTCTTTGAAAGGCTGTGTTGTTTTCATTGAAAACCACAAAGGCCATTTTCCCTCCTTTTCAAAGGAGTTTGTTTATTCCAGCGGTGCTACTTGGTGGGCTTAATGGAGCATGAAAAAGAAGCAACAGGGACGTGTGTGGGAAAGAAGTGCACACCAAAGAGGTGGAAAAAAAATAGTACGAGGATTACAAAAAAGTTATCTTCTTTATGTTTATGCCTGTTCCAAGCAATCCACAGACTCTCAAAGTATTAAACGAGTGCCCGATTTAATCATCTTTAAAAATGACCCAATTCTTTAACGAGCCGTTTAAAGATTTCAAAATGCCTCACACTTATCCTTAAGTGATGCGGGTGAGCTGGAACCTTTTTGGATGACAACACTGGTAAAATTGTGGTTTTATTCACTTATTTATTTTAGCATTCATAATATGCTGTTGGGAAAACACAAAGCGCAGGCTGGCAGGGGAGACCCTTGGGAGTTGCAGTCAAGGCGCCATTAAAAATAAGCTTTTCAGTCCGTTGGCATCACAGAAGTCCAAAATGAAGCCAAAAAATCTGGGGTCTGGCAGCCTTGAGTATGTAGAATTCATGGTCATCACAAAACAGGGGAAACAAATGTGAAGACACTGAATTACAGTGCACAGGTTTCCATTATATACACAATATGCTGTCTTTTTGGACTGTCCCCCTTTTACTTTATTGGGCTATTCCGCTCTACTGTAGGTAATTTCCAATTTGTGGCACTAAGTGAAAAAAAAAATATCTATAATATATATATTTATATATATACACCCTCATACTTTCCCCTTTGTCTCCAGGGTAGGCGCTTTTACGTATGTCCCTTGCCTGACCTCTTTTTTTGTTTTATTATAATTTTGATGTTTGCAACCTTCCTAGGCCCACGGGAGGATCTTCAGCTGAAATTGTGTACACTAATTTGTTCTACGCATGAGACTTTTTTTTTCTTTAAACTGCGCGGACTACTTGGAAGGGGTCAGATTTATCTGGTTCGAGACAAAAACCTCGAGTACTACAGGAAGGGTTGGATTATGCAGTGGTGCCTTGAAATACGAATGACGTTCGGAAGATTATTTGTTTGTCGGTAGATAGTTTACGATTCTTCAAAAAAGAGGCTTCACGCTGTTTCATGCCACTATAAGAGGTTTAGTGTCAGTTTACTGTCAAACTCAGCAGAAACTAAGAATTACACATCATGTTGCAAAATGTAATTAACCCTTTTGTCAGTTATCTTAACCCAAACACATCATGGGAGTGGCCGTCGACAGGCTAATGAATAGCTTGAATATGGCAGTGCTACACTGTAACACATTAAGGAACTAATTTTGAACACAAATATTGCAGCAACACATGGTCAATGTAACAATACTTACAGGCGTATATTCTTTGTGAAAAATGCTATGTTGTGAATGTTCTTCATCGGTTTCTCCGTTATTTTGCAGTCTGAGGCGTGTGTACGTCATCAACAAGGAAGTGTGTGTGAGGACCGTGTGTGCACATGAAGAGCTGCTTAGAGGTGAGTCCTCTACTTTGTATTTTATTTTTTGGACCCAGCCTATGTGTTCTGACCGGGAACTCGCCTGTCTGTAGCGGACTTGTGTCGAGACCAGTTCTCGCGTTGCGGTGTGGCGGCGTTGAGCGGCCACTGCGCGTCTGTGGGGGCAAGCTGCGGGAAGAGCTGCGGTGGTGGCTGCTGATGGATGCCCCCAAACCCTCCTTGAGACACTACAACCAACTGCAACCCTTCTCTTTCCTCACTGATATGTCCTGTCGTGCAGTGTTTCCCAACCTTTATTAAGCCAAGGCACATATTTTACGCTAGAGTCACCTCACAGCAAACGACCAAAAAAAAAAAATGACACAAAAAGTATAGATTGTGGATACTCTCATATTCAAGGTTCGTCATTTAGGGGGAAAAAATTGAAAGCTATTCACTGTTTTTGTGTCAAAAGCGCAATCTGGTGGCATCTTGGTGCCAAGGAGTCATGTTGGTGTGTGTTAAGGAGCTTCATTTACACAAAGGTAGTCCTTTAAGCAGTTAGAGTGATGCCTTGAGATAAGAGTCTAATTTGCTCTGTGACCATGCTTGTACTGTATCTCCTTATACTCTTATCTCAAATCATCTTGCCCCAATAAAGCCTCCTCCATCGCAGGGATTACGTTCCAGACCACCTCCGCAAAAGTGAAATCCGCAATGTAGAATCTAAATATTACCTAGCACTTGGGATTTTTTTAGGTCTTTAAATACTCTTTAAAACAATAGAAACACATTTCATATGTTGAGAGAGAAAGCCATAATAGCAATGGATAAAACTAAAATATTGTACAGTGAAACAGTGTATCGACCCATGTTTACAATTAAATAAATCAAGTTTTTTTTTTCAAACTAGCAAACATCCCACAGTATACATCATGCCAAAAGATGTACATTATAAAATTATCCTACAAGTGTTGCTTTCTGTAGGCATAAAATGCAGGATGGCAAGGTTTGAGACCATTCAATAATCTCTTTCTCACCTCTTCTGCAACAATGAGGTAGAGACTTCGTATTTTCTCTTCTTTCGAATGAACAGTTACACATAATATTGTGCCACTGCCTGTTGCCCATAAGTGTCATAACACCCTAAAATGAACACAATTACGGTGCAACTGAACGGAAAAAAAAAATCCACAAAATTAACAGGACCGCTAAACCCACGATGGAGGAGGGTTTGCTGTAATCTATTCCAAACTCCCGACTAAACAGAAAAAAATGTTTTTTCAGAAGAAAAATTCTACTCAAGAGTATCACAGTAGTAGTTCATTATTTCCCAGGGCTCACTGGATGAGCTAATGGTTGGAAATCACCGCTATCATGTCACCTCTTCCTATTTCTCATGCACAGCTGTTTGCCTTCCCCTCCCCCCCCCCACATGTATGATGAGCCTGTGCGTTTGGATTCGTATACTCCAAAGAAGCGGGATGACTGTAACAAATCACTGGTGCTATAAACTCATCACACTGGTGCTGTATTAAGAGATGCAACTGGCTGCGGAGACCCCTCAGTTTGTTTTGCATACTGTACCGTATTAATCACGTGCTTTGTATGTCGTTTTTTCTTATACTGTACCATAACAAAAGTCATTCAGTCAAAGCAGGCACTGACATCAGCCAAGAAGATGACCTCAGCTTTTTGAGCAGCAAGCGGGTAACAAAATGCTTTGAGAAGGCTTCTCCTAAAGCGCGACTGCTGCTTTGTAAAACTATCATCATTAACAGATAATAAAATGTTTCTTTTTTTTTTTTTTTTTACAACAGCTTTTCAGCATGTGACTGACTCATTTATTCAGGTTCCACAAATGGTTCGATGTTACAAACATACTGTACATGTGCCATTGTTAATCATCTGGCAGAGTTCCCCAAACTTAATGCTGCAACTCAAAATGTCTCCTTTTTTTATGAGCAAAAGGCTTTTGGATTCATGTTGGTTGGCATTTGATGTTATTTGTCATGACTTAACGTAGAAAACAAACAAAAAAAAAGTCTTTTTTTGTGTACTAGAGAGGAACCATATCCGGTTAAAAGTTTGGGAAACCCTTGCAGCAGTTACACAGTGAGCCAATACTATTGAAGTAATTAGCATTTAAAAAAAAAAAAAATACTTTTCCGTCACACTAAAAGCATATGACTTTTTATGGTGAGTACTAAAATAGCGTTTAGTATTGTAAATATCGCCGTTTCACTTTTTCTAGCGATTGTATTGCAGCTCTTCCTCCTGTTAACATAATCGTTGGAATGTAGATGATAAATAGTTAATACTTCGAATGACAGGCAGGCTAAAATTCACTTAGTGGCCACTACATTAGGCACACCAGCCCAGTTTACAAGAACCAGTTTTGCCTTTTCAAAGATATGCTCTATTTTGATTGACACTGCATCACACTGAGGGCTGCGTTTAGTAGTTTGCTCCCCAGTGTAGCCAAAGAAGGCCACCAAAATTTAAGAGACATCTCTCAGTATGATGGAGTGCGAAAATGAACGTCTTTATAAAAAACAGAATTGTTTATACAGATCATTCAATTGTGCAGATAATACCTAATATCGAGGCGTGTGAGTTCACATTTTTGCTTTTCGGCCACCGGTGATGTCATTTTCCCTGATGGTGGCGCGGCTGCTGCTGCTGCTGCTGCTTCTTCTCAGTTGGCCGTGGAAAGAAATGAGGACGGAAGTGACGGCTGTCGCCGTTTCATCTCCTGTTGTAGCTGCTCCTTCAGGGTCGACACCTGCGCACAGAACAATTTTCACAGAGATGATTCAATCTATTGAATCACATGCTTCATTTATTTGACACATTTTGAACACATTGCAACATAAAACAAATGACATTTAAACATCCTGCCAAAACAGACGGACAATTGGCCAATTTTTGTCCGTTTTGCTCTTTGTTGTGAAGCTAAACAATTACTATCAAGTATTATAAATTAGTCAAATGTCCTGCCTGTAATTCATATTTTTATTGTTATAAGCAGTAAGGGAGCCAAAAATAAGTTATTTCATTAATTAGATTTTTTTTTTGGTTGTAATTATTTGTCCGATTACTATAAACAGTTATCTGAATTTTCATTGAACCGATGCTGCCTTCATCAAAATCAGGCTACCGAACCACGACGCGGTCACACAAGAAAAATGTTATTTTGTGTTCCCGACACACTCAAGAGTTACAAGTCCTTGACGTGTCTACCTGCTCCTCCAGACCTTTGACCCGATGCCGGTGCGTGCGCTCCCTGGAGCCCAGAGTCCTCTCCAGGTCCCTGAAGCTGGCCCTCAGCCTCTCAGCCTCCTGCTGGGTCTCATCACGCTGCCTGACCAAACTCTCACACACGCTGTGGGACTGCTCCATGTCAGCCATCTGCGTCTACTCATGACACACACACAAGCACATACACACTGTGAGAGAGGAAGCGTGGGCTGACCATTAAGCATCTTCGAGTCTATAAAACAAAAACGGGACGGATGACATCATGTTTAATGGTGGCTTAGGAGATTCAGTGCGAAGCTTAAAAAGAAGAAAAAAAAAAATCCTGTTATAATCTAGCCATCGTCAACCACGTACAGCACATATCAGACAGACAAATTATCCATCCGTCCTTGGTCGATGTGTATGTTACCTGCAGCGTGAGAATCTGCTGCTGGGCTTCCTGCAGCTCCTGTTCCGCCGTGTTCAGGGAGCGATCCAATCGGTTTCTCTCGGCCGAAAGACGCATGCTGCCCTCTTCGCTCTTCAGCTTCTGACGCTCGACCTGAGCACGGATGCATTTAATTTTCATGTAATGTATAGCCAGAAATAGTGACTGTTGCAGTGTTAGTGCAAGCATCTCTTTTGTCGTGTGGCTCTTATTTTAATTTTTTTTTGCACAACACCCAGCGTTCAGTGAGCCATAGCTTCGAGGTCACGAGACGATACCTTATCAAGCGTATTCCTCAAGGCATTTTTATCCTTCTCCAGCCTCACGGCTTGCCTCTCGGCATCCTTCTTCTCGGTTTCCAGCATGGCCACAGCTTTCTGGAGACCACGCAGACGCTCCTCCACCATGGCCCGCTCCACCTGAGCCGCCTGGGCGCCGCGCTGGGCCTCAGCGAGGCTGGCCGAACGCTGCCGCAAAGCCTGCCGCACAATGAACGACAACACAAGAGTGGTAGGCAACATCTGAGACGCTAGCGCGCTGCGGATGAAACATGGCGGTCACAAGTGGTCTCTTGAGTGAAGCTCCTGAGACGCCGTTAAATAAGGCACAAATCCTCCAAGTGGTCTACGGTGTGTCCAGCATCAATTTGAGGATGAGTAGAGTACAGGATCCACAATGTATCCCAGCGGACAATGTCTAGATTAGCGTAGATTTGAGCGTGCTTGCCAACAGCCAGGCGTCGTGATCCCTAACCCCCTGTGCCGCAGCACATTTGTGCGCTATGAAAGATCAGGAGGTGCGCCATCGGAAAATAGCCAATTTCATTTCATTTGTGGGAAAATTATGATTGATGAAGTTGGTGAACAGGATCTCCACCTCCTGGCTCTTGGTGAACTCGGCCTCCACTTGCTCTCGTTGGAGCTGGCTCTGGTGCACCTCACTCTGCAGGCTGTGCATGCGCTCGTTGAGGGTAGCCATGTTGCGCCTGGCCTCGCTTAACGACGAGCGGGATTCATCGATTCGCTCCTGATGGATACAAGGTTCCATTAAATGATCATTTTAGCACATCTACAGACCCCGTTGTCTCGCGCTGATTTTATTTGCGCCCCCACCTGGAGGTGTTGTTTCTCCTGCTCGGTCATACTCAAGGCCTTCTGCAAGGCAGTTAGGCGGCTCTGAGCGCTTCCGTGAGCAGCCGCCAACTCCTGCAGGCTTTGGTTGAGGGAGGCATTCTTCTCCCGCAGCACAGCTTCGTTTTCCTCGGCTTTGAGCAGAGCCTGACTCAGTTGCTCCACTTCCGTCTGAAGCAGGGACACTCGGCCTTCCCCGTCTGTTACCTGTGATGTGTACCCCCAAAATAACAGCAGAGATGTGCAATGTCAATAATTCCGACTCAGTAAGTTAAAAAAAAAAAAAAAGCGCAGTTACGATCAACCTAGTCAGTGAGGTGTTAATTTAACAATAACGTTTAATAACATGTCATTTTTTTGGGGGGGGACATCCAAAATTTTGGCTGCCTCATTTGTCTGCATGAGTGTACTTTGCGCACTTCGATCTCCCGCATGGACTCCAACGAGTCGGTTTATGCTTCCACCATGTTACCATGCGCATCTCCTGCACTGAATTGAAAGGGAATGAGATGAGCCCACAACGGCGCAAACGCCCATTTCTAAACATGTGCATCTATGAAAATATGAAAAGAAGGATAACTCCACCCATGCGAGACACCCAAATATGAGAAATATGAGAAACTCCTTTCATTATGATACACTGCAGTTGGAAACAACTACAACCACATTATTGAATTTCATGAAACTAAAAACATAAAATAAGCCAATAAAGTAAAAGCATAAAATTACAATGTTGCTCAGAGAACCAACAAGCGACAAATGATTTGACTGCACCTGTTTAAGCAGAGCTTCATGGCGATCATGGGAGGCCTGGCTCTCGGCCTCCCGGTCTCCGAGGCTCAGTCTGAGTCTCTGCAGCTCGCCTTCCAGACTCCGCCGACCCACCTCAACCCGGGTGGCCCGCGCTTCGGACGCCTCCAGCGCCTCCCGCAGGCGCCTCCTCTCTGCTTCCAGTCGCACCTCTGCAGCTCGCTGCTTATCCAGTTGTTCCTGGAGAAGTGGAGGGAAGGCAGAGGTGACAGAAGAATGCATTTGTTTGACGTTAGGCTCATAATGGAGGCTTGGAAATGTCAGCTTCACATGTTTCTAAAGCTCTCATTCTAGTTTTTGTTCTCTCATCAATGAGGTTTTCCATTATCTGCTACGAGCAATCAGGTGGCCATGTTTTCAAAAGGTAGCACATGTTGTATTCTAATATACAATGGGAGTAATTATATTTGTTGTGCGTTTAGTAATTCCAAGTGGGATGTCAATAAACGTCTTCAAGCATGCTTGGGAGGGCAAAATAATTTACCGAGCATGCTTGGTGCTAGCATCGATTTTCTTGGATTCGAATGTTTTTATGATCATCACAAGCCAAGATTGAAATCGTGATTCATTTTTGATGAATTGCCCAGCCCTAGTGGAAAGAATGTTAACCTCAAAAGAGAACCTGTACAATAAAGTAAGGTTTGATGATGTGATCATTTAATTCTGGAACACGATCTCCATTTCCATTCTTCCCTATGGGGATGATTACTTTAAAAAAGACAAAAAAAAATCGACCATTGTTCTAAAACAAACTGTGTTCAACCTTTTTGGTTCTTCTAGACTAGATTAGATTTTTTTTAAATGTAGAATCCCTCCGAAAAGAAACATTCATCCATAATACTTTGCTTCGTTTGGCTGTTTTCTAGCAGACATAAGGAGAGCTTGGCATGAGACAGCACAGGCGGTGAAAGCCCATCTGCTGTTTATTGTATTATCCTGCTCGGATATTGTCGCCGAGTGTCGTGCGGTGTTCATCCGCTGCTACAAGTTGTGTAGTAGTAGTGTGTGTATGCGTACCTGTGTGTGCTTCTTCTCCGCTTCGCAGGCCTGCAGCACACGCTCCAGCTCCTTCACCCTGTCGGCGAGCGTCCTCCTCTCTCTGTCGCCTCTCCTCACCGCCTCCTCCTGCTGATGGAGCTGAAGCTGGGCGTGTGTCAGACGCTCGTCCAGGCCTCGCTTGCCTACGCACATGCCGAGGCAACATTTGTTCGTGTTGCAGGCGCGATGAAAAAGCAGTAGTCATGATGCACACCTTCTTGGTAGTCTTGTAAGTTTTTTTGCAGATGAGCGAGGCGACTCTGAGCCAAGTCTCGATCGGCCCTCAGCTCGTCCACCTCCCGCTTGACGGCCCCCAACTGACACAGAGCATCGTCCTTGAAAATAAGACATGTATTTCAAAAATGCGACCATTGGCAATTCTTGGAGCGATTGCAGTGAACCCCCGCGTAGTCACAGTTCGGCATTTGTGAATTCACGTATTCTCAGCGTTATTTTTAACCTATTTTCTGGCATTAAGGTCAATATTTGCTGTTTCGGTGCTCAGGCCAAAGCGATGAACGGATTTCTTTGACGCCATCTTGTGGCATCTTGTTTCAATGGAAATATGTTGAAGTGAGTTGCAAAAGCTTTATTTATACAAAAGTAGTGCTTTGTTGCTATGATTCATTTTTATTCTTTTACCCGCTCTCGGTGTGCTTCAAGGAGTTCCAGGAGGAAGTCCTTCAGACCACTTCGTAGAGTGTCAGGATCTAGCTCTGGCTGGGAGAGTGGGAGAGGCGTGCCTCCCCTCTCAGGAGAAACAGCTCTGGAGCCCAGAGTATTGTCAGGGGTGCTTGTGTGAAATTCTGTAAGACATTAAGACAGCATATAAATAGCTGAAAGTGATACTGGGGCAAAAAATGCTCACATAGGACCGATATCATTTACATTTCAGAAAAATATACTATTGAAGATATTAATAACTCAATAAGATAGATAAGGTAAACGTTTATCCAGCTCCAGGATGTAAATGAACCAAATAATAAGATAAGACAAAAATACAATCTAATTTAATGAGATTTGTTCAGATATAATCATCCGGACATATTTAAGGGATTGTGTCTTCTAGAGCAGTCAGGGAATGTTAAATTGGTGTTTTTTAACATGATTAATTGTGTTCAAATAGATTGGTGCATCTCAATAAATTTGAATAGCCTAGAAAAGTTCATTTCAGGACTTCAATTCAAAAATTGACACTTCACACAATAGAAAGACAGACAGACCACTAGCTAGCTTGACAGACAGCTAGCTAGACACACAGAAAGAAAGACAGACAGACAGACAGACAGAGCGATCGTTTTTATGAGTTATTTAGTGATACTTCGGAACAATCATTGTTGTACTACCACGAGAATGAGAATTTAATGTCATCAGTCCTTACCATGTCTTAGATTAGCTTAGTTTACTGTATCTTAGTTAGCAACAAACATGCCAAACACGATTCAGTGAAAGCCTGCACTGTTTTTTTTTCATTTATTATCAAGAAAAATGAAAAAAAGGGAAATGTGGACAGAAAGTTGGATACCGGTCCCGCTGAACAAATCCCACAAGTGAGAAAAAGGGATCATCTGGTTTCTACCTTTAGGAGGCGAGAGAGAGGAGCGTAGTGGTGAGATGCTGTGATGGCGTGACATGGGGCTGGGAGACGCGGAGCTGCCCCCGGGGCTCCTCCCTCTGACCCCTCTTCCTCCAGCCCCGATGCCAAGTGTTCTGGTCAGCGCCGACTGGAGGCCGCTCAGACGAAACTCCAGGTCCCTCCTGGAGGCCTCGGCCCGCGTTAGCTCGGCCTCAGTGGCGGCCAGTCGGCCCTGGGCCTCGCTCAGCTGCAGGCTGTACACGCCGGCCGAGTCCTGGGCTGCCTGAGCGCGAAGCGTCAAGTTCTTGGCTTCGTCCTGCAGCTTCTTCTCGCAACCTCGGGCCTCTTGAAGCTGAGCGGTCAGTTCTCTTTCGCAAAGCCGCCAGCAAGACTCAGACTCGGCCAGACGTTTCTGAAACAGGTTGACCTGAGAGAAACAAAAGGGACAATTGAAGCTGTTTTACTCTTGGGGTGAAGATGTTGTTTATGTAGCGGCACCCAGTCCTAAACAACTTTATCTGAATGTATTTTATAATTGACTATGGATTTATCCTTGTGACATTGGAGAATTTTCCATGGCACATCTAATGTCTAATGCGGCGCAGTGACTGGAAATCGTCCATTCCACCCGTTGTTACTTAATGTGCTGCTGATCCAGTTAACATCAGTTCTATGCTTTACATGACTTGATATAACCTTGGTTTGTTTGCTTGATTTATCTAGTTTGTTGCTACTTCTTGATCTTGTTCTGCTGCTGTTTTTTGTTGCTTTGTTATGCTTGTTGGCATAATGTGTGTTCTTGTCTGTTTGTGACTATTCTTGTATCTCCGATCGCCTTGAAAAGGAGCTAGACTATCTCAAGGGAGTAACTCCGAAGAGAAAAGAATTTACGTATCCTCACCTCTCTCTTCAGGGAGTCTTGAATACCTTCGGCTTCAGTTAACTTGTGCTTGAGGGTAAAAACCTCCTTCCCTCTTTCTTCCTCACGCTGCTCCTCCAAGGACAAGCGCGTCTGCAGCTCCGCGACATCCCTGCCTTTCTGATCCTTCTCTGCATCCAGGACCTTCAACTGGAACACACAAACGCCGTTTATTATGTTGTCATTTGGATGGTGGTTTAATGTCTTCTTTGTCTTTCATTTCCTGTCAACGGTTGATAGATCAAAGTTACCCAATTTAACAAAAACAACACCAAAATTCACTTTACCTCAAAATTTGGTCGGAGTATAAATCATTTAGAGTTAATTGTATCTGTCCACATGTCATTTGATGCTTGGGATGCCTTCCCACATATTTTTTATAGCCATTCAAATAAATAATCAAATAAACCAAAGAATCTACACGACGGTCTGTCTCACCTGTCTGCGCATTTCCTGCAGCTCTCGTCGGGCCTCCAATCGCGACCTTTCAACTTCCCTAAGACAGCTGCGCAGCTCCGTCACCTCCTTCTGAGAGGATGAAAAATTCTCCTGCAGCACGATCAGTCTCTGCTCCTTCTCCTCGCACTGTCGCTTCACACTGACCAACACACACTCACGCTGTCGAAAGTATCCTAAACATCACCCAAATTTCTGTCTTCGAGAGCGCCCACCTGATTCTCTCGGTCTCGGCCCCCCGTAGAGTTTCCCTCAGCTGGCAGTTGGACTGGCTGAGGGTGTCTCGCTCCTTGAGGGCGTCGCTCAGACTGCGACGCAATTCCGTGCCTTCCCTTCTGTAGTTTTCCGCTTCGTCCTGCGTTTGGTTAAGACGACGCTCGGCCTCCAGCGTGTGTCGCCTGAGCTCATCTCGACTCTCCTCGCTGACAGCCAGAGAAGCTTTGCACTTGTTGAGCTGAAGAGAGAACATATAAGTTAGAAATGAACAGCTGGAATGAAAAACAATACTCTACGTGCTGCCATTTTTCCGCAGACTGAGAAAGAAATGTGCTGGCCAGGTTGGAAAAAAATCTATTTTTTACACTATGACGCAATTTTCGACACTTGAGAGCACAATGTAAAGCAATGTAAATTCAGCTTGACTGAAACTGTGACTCGTGCGCGTTGAACATCGCTCCAGAATCGCGCACCTCTTTGACAGCACCATCAGCACGTGACTGAAAGTCACTCAGAGTCTCTCGCAGACTTTGAAGATCCTTTTCGTGAAGGGCAGAAGCGCCCTCGAGCTGAGACCGAACCGCTTGCAGCTCACTGGTTAGAGCACTAACCCTGGCCTGGAAAAGAAATGGATTTTTGTAAATATTTCAAAATAAGGATACATCGACAGCGGTAAAACGTATTATTATTATTATCATTTTATTTTTTTTTACAATCATATGTTGTACTTCTTATGTTTCACCTGATCCTGCTCTTTGCAAAGAGCCGCTGCTCGGGCCTTGCGCTCGGCCTCCACAGCCAAGGCTGACAACTCGGCCTGCAGACTGGACACTCTGTCACACAGCGCTGTTTTCTCGGCCTCCTTCAGTGACAGAGCCTGGAAAGTTGAAAATACAGCGGTGCCTTGACTTAAGAGTTTGATTTACTCTGTGACCATGCTCGTAACTCAAAGCACCTTTCCCCAATGGAATGAAACCAAATGGATTCATCCGGTGATGGTTTTTGACAATTTTTGCATTGTGCGTTAGCATTTAGCTAGTGGACTTACGGTTTGGTTAAATACACATTGTGCATTTATTATTGTTTTATGTTTACTTTTACAGTCAACTTCAACTGGGATTGGCAATAAACAGCTTGATGAGAGCTCATGCCTATATTTGGAAAAATGGATCGATATCTGTCAACCTGATGCTTGTAAAGATTTCAGACAGCTTTCCGATGCACTGGAACAGTAGCTTCCGGTTTTCAAATGACCACACACTGCAATATTTATGGAAAGGTCCAGACTCATACGCTCAACATCAAAATTTCTTCCATTTTCCTACATACCTTTTTCCACACAATGTTTTTTTTTTCATTCAAAACGCTTGTAGTCATCATCATGCGTCCAAGTGTGATGCTAACCTGTTGTTTCTCTGCTTCCGCCTGCAGCAGACTCTGATCTCGATCATGCAGGAGAGTCGTCAGATTGCTCTGCAGCTCCTCCTTCTCTTTTTGTGCTTTGTGAAGCTCTTCCTCTACCTCGCGCCTCAGCTTTTTCAGAGCGCTGTCATGGGCCACCGTGAGGCTCTGCCGCAGGGCTTCCTGTGATGATGATGATGACGTGATCTAATACTGATTTGTGACATTATTTATTGCCGTCTGGAACCAGGCGGCGAATGACCTCACCTTTTCTGTGACAAGTTTCTCCACCTCCTCCTGATGTTCGCAGCTGGCCTTGCGCAAAGCATGCTGGGCCTCCAGATGCGCCGCATTCAGCGTCTGAGTCAGAATGTGTTTTTCCCGCTCGACTTGGGCCAGTGCGCTCTCCGCCTCAGAACGAGCACGCCTCAACTCAGCTGGAAATCATGGAAATAAAACAAAAAAAAAAAAAAAAAAAAAAAAAACGGCGGGCGGGGGGGTGACGTTTATCTCTGTTGAGAGCAAAAAAAAAAAAAATCGTCCTTCCGTATTGTTCACCTGTTGCCGTTTCAATGCGCGCTCGAAGGTTTTGGTTGTCTACGCCGAGCTGCTCCTTGCAAGACTCCACCTGAGCAAGTTGATGCTGCACCTCAAAGAGGGCGGTCTCCAGAGACTCATGCTCCGACCTGCGCGGGTTAGAACCCACACGTTACAAAAGGCGTGCGATGGTGTAAAAATGATTCCCCGGCTGTGTGACACGCGCCTGTAAGCGGAGAGTTCTTCCGATAGCGCGCTGTTTTCTCTCTCGGATGCCGTCAGCTGGACTACAAGAGACGCTTTGTCTCTGGTCAGTTCCGCCCGACTGCGCCCGACCTCCTCCAAGGCCGCTTCGTTCTGTTGGCTTACTCCTCTGGCGAGGCTTAATTCAGAACCCAAGGAGGTCACCTCAGTACAGAGCTGACAAGGAGGGCCAAAAGAGATCATGTCATATTGATAAATGAAGTCCTATTTATCAATATGACAGACAGCACCTGTACCTGTGTGACTTTCTCCTGCAGCTTAAGTCTCTCAGCCCTGAGACTGTGGAGCTCAGCCTCCATCCCCACACGTGTCAACTCAGTATCCTGCAGGGACTGGCGCAGAGTAATGCGGGCGGAGTCCAGCTCCATCCGGTCCTGCTCCAACCGGACCAGCTCATCCCTGATGGTCATCTTCTCTTGCTCAGCCTCCCGTTTCTGAGTGTGCAGCAGGGCCTTCTCGTCCTCCAGCTAGTCACAGAGTTCATCTTGAACACTCGGGAAAGGATACAAGAGATATTGCCCCAAAAAATAAAAAAAATATGATCTACCTGAAGTATGTAGGTATTAAGGTCGGTTTTATCTTGGGACAGCGCCTCGTTCATGCTGCCCATTTTGGTCAAAGAGTCCCTGAGTGCTGCATCCTCAGATTGGAGCTTATTGATCAGTAGAGAGAGTTCTGCATTGCTGCTCTCAGCCTAAAAGAGAAAAATAAAGGTCAGAGTTCGGATCGCTAAATACGACGAGATGGTCCACTGGTGTACATACCCGAGTGAGCGCTTCAGAAAGTTGGGATCGCTCTTTCTCGAGCAACTGCCTCGCAGCTTCCGCCTGCTGCTGAGTCTCCCTCACTGTAGAAAGCTCACCACGCTGGGCAGATGCTCGGCTTTCACTCTGGTCCCACTGCTTCTGACTAAAAGCACACACAGACACACACACCCATAAAAAAATTTAATTAAAAGAAAAAAAGATTGTGAATGGCATTTAGGATATGGTTCAGTTAGCCAGTGGTGGCTTTGTGCTAAGGTACGCAACATGCATTGGATTTTGGTGGCTGTCCAGATTAGCATTAGCTAACAGCGACATGATTGTTCAGTGATTTGAATTCCATTTATTCACCCTTCTACTAATCTGCCCCCACACATCTCACCTGCTCATTATCTGTTACGCAACTTACAAGAAGCTGGCGCAATCATGCGAGCCAAAGAGGATCGAATCAAACTGTCCTGAATGACTTCCAGTCAGCGTATGTGTGCTGCCCGGGCGAGACTTTGCGGATTAGAGTGCGAGTCGGCAACGCTGACTCACTTTCAATTAAGCCTACTTACATCCTCTGAACCTCAGCCTTGGCCCGGTCCCTCTCCAGGACCGCGGCCTCCTTCTCCTCCCTCTGGTGGTCTTTCTCCCGCTGTGTGGATGTCAGAAGCAGCTGCAGCTTCTCACAGTCCGTCTGCAGAGTCTGATTGCTGTTCTGAGCTGCCTTCATGCTCTGCTCCAAGCTCATTTTCTCACTGCAGCAGGGATGATAGATTGAAATGTTACATTTACAGGAAAACTAGACACTTGGTATAAATATATGATGATACAAAATATACGGAAATATAGAGAAATAGAAATAAATGCACGTGATGTTTTAAAGTTACTGTATTGCATATTGTGGTGGGAAAGGTGTGATCCGACGTGGGTAAAGGAGTGTGTTTTCCATTTCCGACTTTAACACATTATAGAAACAAGTTAATTACAAATACGGAACCTGGCCAGCGTGTCTCTCTCCAGCCTGAGGCGGTCCTTTTCTCGCTGCGTGGTTTCTTTGTCCCGCTGGGCGGCGTCTCGCTCTCTCTGCAGCGTGAGATGTCGTTGATCCGCTTCTCTTCTGGCCGTATCGGCCTCAGCTAGCTGTTTTCGTAACTGCTGTATGGAGGACTGGGCAGACAGCAAACGCCCTCGGGCATCCTGTCGACAAAACAGAGATGTAGGATGGTTGGAAGAGAGTATTTTATTTATCAATATGCAAGTGCAGGTTGATACAGTCATCTTTATGAATCTTGTACAATTCTGTACGTATGCGTAATGTTGTGGGAAGTCAGCGTATATATGTCACCTGAAGCAAGAGTGTCTTGTGCGTGACTGCCGAGCGTAGAGCAGACAAGGTTGCCTCTGAGGGAGCTGAGAGTGTTGTTAGCTTTGAGGGGGAGGATGACCTGCGTGAAGGAGCAGCAGGGGAGGAGCTGTGGATAAAGGCCAGTAGTGGGGCCGCAGTGTTGTCCTGATCTGCCTCCGACGACTCTGCGTCTGTCAAGACCGTCTAGGGAAAGAAAAAAATCAATAGCATGATGAATTTCCATCCTAACAGTCTGAAGAAGACATGGCCATATGTGCAGTACGTTCGTTCACCTGAGCGATGTCACGCAGCGTGTCCAATAACGTCTCAGTGTGAGCTCTCATCAGCTGCATGTCACTCCCATCATTGTTGCTCTGCTCCTGGAGGCAAAGTACTCAATAGAATACATAATCAAAATCTAAATTGATCCTGTATCAGATATTAGGCCGTTTCAAAGATAACAATGCTCAGTTTTGATTCCCAAAGAGACATGTTGAAGAACATGGCTGCTATGGATTGTACTTTGTAGCACTGAGGAACTGCACAGCAATATACTAGAAGGTGTTTGTGACATTTTAGTGACATAAGAAAGCTACACAAAGATATTGAATATATTTGACAGATTTGAAACATCTAGTATGATCTTCTTCTTTTCCTTTTGGCTTTTCCCTACTTGATGAAACATCAAGTATGATGGAGACCAAAATATTAAAGATCTTCTTCAATTACTGTATTTCATACGGTGGATTTTGCTATAAGAGAAACTGTGGACCAATTAATACTCACATTAGTCTAAAATGCTGCACCTCAGATTCGATAGCTGACTCGCTAGCTAGCTATCTAGCTAGCTAGCCAGATAGATAGATGAACATGTTTTCTTATACTTGTACATTCTCATTGTACATTATTATATACTGCATTGTAATTTACCTTATTTAAGTGTGGATTAATTGTGTAAAAGTACGAATAAAAAAACAAGTACATTTTTTGGTTTAACATAAAAAATGTAAAAAAATTGTTTCAATGCATTTTGACTTATATAGACCCAACCCCGAATAGATGCCTAGATCTACTATAACTTTTTTGAATGACAGCAGCAATCCTGTACTGAGTCTCCACTCACCTCGAGCTTCCTGGACAGAAGAACGAGTTCTCTCTCTTTCTCCTCAATTTTGCCTTTCAGTCTTTCCTCCTCACGGACAGAGTCCGACAACCTATTGATTGGCACACGAAAGACCATAATTGCTCATTAAATCATCTAAATCCGTGATAGGTTCTTCTCTTTTGGTGGCACTGGGAAGCAGCCTCTGACCTGAGGTTGAGCTCGCTTCTCTCTGCGTCCGTCCTGGCCTGAAGATTCATCATCTCAGACACTCGTTCCCTGAGTTGCCGCTCCAGTTGGACCCTGAGAGCCTTCTCGCTCTCCAGGGCCAACGTGACTCCTCCCTCTCTGGTGTTCAGTGTGGCAGAAAGACCCGCGCAGGACACCTGTGCAGAGTGCGACGCCTGAGCCAGCTCATTACGCATCTCTGACAAGTCTCTGGAGGGTAGAGAGCGGGACAGAAATGGGCATGGGAGGGAAATTTACATCTTTCATTAAAAAAAATGACAATGTCAGTCCATCTACCCAGGTATCCATGATCACATCCATCATCGTTCCATCCATTTATCCGTAATACGTCATTTGTCCTCAAACCACCTTCTATCCATCAAATCAACCACCGAGCGACCATCCCATCAATCCATTCGGCAACTGTCCAGCTAACTATCACCCATCAATCCATCCAACATCTGGCCACCCATCTAGGATAACATCCATCTCGCCGTCATCCACCATCCATCAATCAAGGCATTTGTCCAGCTATCAACCCATCCATCCATCCCTCCGTCCACCTCTTGATCAGCACATCCATTCATCCAATAGTTCAACTGTCCATCTACCAACAACACATCGATCATCCAGTGATCATCTACCCGTCCATCATCCGTTCATCTATCCATCCATCATTTGTCCATCCATCTACTCTTCCAGTAGTGCAGCTGTCACCTCACCATCCATCCATCAGTCCACCTCTCCATCTATTCATCCATCGGTGCTCCTCTCCCATCAATTAGTTGATATCCATCCATCGTGTGTCCACCATCTACGCATCCATTTATCTATCAGTGTATCCATCCATGCCTATACCAATCCATCCATCTGTACAGCTTTTATCTTCCCATCTATCAACCCATCCATCCATCCATGCCCATCTACATACCTTTCAGTGGCACTTTTCAATTCACAGATGTGCCGACGGAACCCGACCACTTGGCGCCACAGCGACAGCAGGCGGCTGTGCTCGCTGCTGAAGTGACTGTGGAAAGACTGAGGGGAGAATCACAGACCATGAAAAAAAATAAAATGGCGGCAACCGCAAATGCAAACAGGCATGGTAAGCATCCTTGTGGCACCTCTTCCTCTCTCCTCCAGTCGGACTCCTTTTGTTCCAGTTCTTCTCGGGCTTTCGTCCAGTCGGCAGTGAGCCTGCGGATGTCCTGGCTGAGAGCTTCATTGGCCAAACTGGCCTGCTCCAGCTGCTCCCTCAGCATGGCGTTCACCGCAGACAGACTGCTGCTCCTGAAAATAGAACAAGCTCGATATTGTTGATCGAGGGTTGAAAAGGCAAAAAACGCCTCAGTTGAGTTTTCAGTCATCACCAACCGCTGTTGTTCTTCTTCAAGACGGATTAAAGCATCCTCAAGGTTGCTGTTCGATTCATCTGGACAGCGACCATTTGATGTTTCACTGGATTCCTAATTGGGAAAACACAATTTTACTTTTGCTCTGTCTCTTATATTTATTACAGAGTAGTAAAAAAAACAAACAAACACACAAACAAAAAAAGATTACTGTCAAATCATAAATAGCTGCTCACACTCAGCCTGGGTTTTTCAAACTCTGCCGACTTCTGCTGCAACATTTGTTCCAGATCTCCGCACCTCTTCTTGTACTGAAGCACCTAAAGTCACAGCGCATTCATCAGCAATGCCTTCACAACTACATCACATGTGAAGGTGCAGCCGAATAATACAAACCTTAGCCTGCAACCTCTGCACGAGCTGCGCTTGCCTCTGCTGCCCCTCCTGATACGTGGTGAGTTTTCTCTTGTAGGCCGCCTGCTCTTCATCCAGCCGCCTGCGCAGATCCACGTTCTGCTGAGCCAGGCTGCGAGACTCCGGAGAGTCATGGTCCCCGTCCCCGGAATCGTAACGTAGCGTCTGCTCCAACTGTATGGACCGAGGAAGAAATAAGAAATGCGCAAATATGTGAATGCTTCGCTAATAATGAGGCAGAATAAGACAATGAATGTGAAGCCCAAGAAAGCGAAGAAGCAAACAACATTTTATCATTGTAGTTTTTGTCTCTTTCCCATAGCGAAATGATGTAACCAAAATAGTTGATACAGTTCTCAGTATCAGTGCTGAACGATTTTGAAATGTAATCTATTGTAATTGGAGTTGGGGGGTGTTCAAGTTGTTTTTTCCCCCGAAACTGCAGCCTTTAAAGTTTTGAAAATTGCATTTTAACACATTGTAATGTCGATATGAATCTGATGAAATTGTTCATCCCTACTCAGTCTGATGCAGTCCAGTCCTACATCACTGTTAACCGCAGCCACATTCAAAATCATATTACTAAAAACACTTACTTACCATGCCAATCCATAAATATCATCATTTTGAGATGAACCAAATTCGATTGTACAAGTGTGCCTAATATTGTGGCCCGTTCATACATATTATTTTGAACAGTGCTTGTTGGAATGCCTCCTTTTAATTCAAAACTGCCCGCTGTGCCCCGCCCACCAAAAGACCCTCATCAAAACGACTTCAAGCCCCTGTTTGCAGTTGCCCCTGGTAACAAATGCCACGGCAACAGTGCACTTCAGTTCATTCCAGGCACTATCACCTGGGAGACCACTAAATCTCAGACAAAGAAAGAGCAAAAAAAAAAAAAAAAAAGACCCACCCCCCCAAAAAAACCTGACTGAACAATGTCCTCCAGAGAATGTTATTTTCACATATGGCACTTGCCGAGTCAGGCACAGACATCTTCCGGGCTCCTTACCCTCTCGCTGATAGCGCTGTACTTGATGGCCAGCTCGTCGCGGTCTGCTCTGCTGTGTGCCAGCAGGTCCTCCAGCTTGGCCAGCTCTCCCTGAAGGACCCGATTCTCCTCCTGGAGGGACATTACTGAGGACATGGCCCCTGTAGCTGCAACGACCAGAACGAGAGCATTGAGAAGACAGAAAGGGTACTGAATATACTGTACTCAATATTTAATTTTCATTGGGACCACTCACAGTTTTCGTTGAGGTTCTTTGTGACAATTTCACGAACTCTTGCCGGTAGACACGTAGGGGGGGCATCCGGTGAGGGGCCTCGGACAGTCAGCTTCTTCTCTTCAGATAAAACACTCTCCTCCAGCCTCTGATGAGCAAAGTGGACATTTGCGCATGAAACTGTGAAGTGCACAAGGTGACAGTCGGTGAACATTGTGCAATGTAGCTCAGGGCAACGCAAAGACAACACGAAAAAAAGTGATGATGACAGTGGAATGTGTATTCAGGCTGCAATAAAACGACAAATGCAATCAGATACACGTCTGAAGAGATGTTTGCCGGTTAGTGTGTGTGTGTGTGTGTGTGTGTGTGTGTGTGTGTGTGTGTGTGTGTGTGTGTGTGTGTGTGTGTGGTTCCGGTGGCGATCACCTGTATCACCGACTCCAGTTTGTTGGAGTCGCTGGCCTTGTTTTCTGCTACACTCATCGCAGCAGACATGTTTCAACCCCCCCAAAAGAATAAACTCCAATGAATTTAAGAAATAACAAAAAAACGATTTGAATCTGGTGTTTAAGGTGAGCCGATAGCGTCGGAGGCAGACGCGTAGTATGCGTCCTCCTCGCCTCCTCCTCACAGATTGAGGGCAGCAGGATTAGCAGGTTTAAAGACACACAGCCCTCCACCTTCACCCTCCCACTTCCCCTCTCCTCCCACACAAGGACGAGCCCACACACTCACTACAAAGGGTTGCACTAGAATGAAAATAACTTCATATGTTAGGGTTAGCAGACAGGCATTCAGTGGAAAAAAAGCTTTTGTTTCGAAACGCAGTCTGTGATTGTCTTGTTTTGTCACTTATTCTGCAGTTGCTTCTGTTACGACTAATTTCATTTTAAACTGATGAACATAAAATGTATGGGAAGAATGAAGGGAAGCGAGCTACTTTCTCAGTGCAAATACGCATCTGTTCTCAGGGCACGTTCCGTAATATTGAGACTTCTTCTGTGAGACGATCATTTCGTATGTTATATTCTTAATGTACTTAAGTGATGCTCTCATATGTTTTTTGAAGTGACTATTTTATTGCACGTGTATTTTTTCTTCTGTTCATTTTGTAACTTTTTTGTACCTATTATCCTCACGGCTCTTAATTTGTATTCATTTTTCAAATACGACTTCGCTGTGCAATATCATTCACACACATTATCCATATTTACACATTTTTCATGGGAGGTATCATAATTGATCAATATGTCATTATAAATCACTGTCAACATTGCACTAATTGTATAACTATTGCTTGAGCATATCTTGACTACAATTACTTACCACACACCAACGGGCAACACCTTAATCTCTTTTTTTTCGATCTGCTCTTCTCTCAAATGCCGCTCTTGCATTTTGCTTTGTCATATTGTTGGTTGCTTGTATATAAGTGTTTATTTGTCAGTACTGCTGCTGTGACAATTTCATTTCCCGCAAGGGATGGGTAAAGTATCCATCTAGCCAGCTATAAATGGTGAAATACTTGTGTTAACAACGTTCCAACAATTTTCTGTAAAAGGAACTTGAATGTAACATTAAGAGGATTTCTGCACGACTTTGTTAGGATTGTCATAGTGACCAACAGAGGATCATTGTGTCAATACCAGACACCCCCTAACAAGACCCCAGCTTGCCCTTAACACCTGCATACATTTGAATTTCCCTGATTGAGAGAACACTTCCATTTTCGTGTTAACTTCGCCATCACAACTACCTGCACCCTGAATTCTAAGGTTAAAGAGGCCACCCTCAATCTGATCCGAGAATGCAAAGGATCCAAACAAAGACGAGTCCATTGTCCATATCAACGATATTTTTTTTAAAGCAAATAGAGTGGTTTAAGTAGACAGTGTAACGCGGCAGCACAGTCACAGACCGGACTTGCAGAGAAAATATCAAAGGCTCCAAAACACAACCCTGGAGCACACGGTTGAGGTACCCAAAGCATCCGTGGTCCCCATTTCAAAAGATTGGGTAGCGAATAAAAAGATCTTGAACTATCGACTGTGAAGGTACGGTCATTTTAATTTTTCTCGCCATTGAGTGACGGTCATCTGACTTCCACTACAAACGTAGGTGAGATAAATGATGGATTGTAGTGTCCCGGGCATAGTGACGTCACGGTGCCCGTGTGTCACTTTTAGTTGTGCAGACGTCCCCAAAAGTGTTTGTTCCTGTATTTGCATAAGCTTAACATCCCACCTGTTGATCTACCATCGCGTGCGTTTTATATGAACCACATTTGCACTTCAGATTCAAGTTCCCATTCATCATCACATTGCATCGGGCGTGTACTTCCCATAATGTGAAAAATGGCACAAAAGGGAACAACATTGCGGGTTTCATCGATCAACATCCACAATGAGCTCAGCGCGTCTATAGAGATTTAGCGCAAAAGGTGCAGCGTGAGCTTGTTTGATTATTAAACCGTGTAGCATCCACCCAACTTTTCACGCTACCTACTTTTCTACGGCTGCCAACTATGGGCGGTTCGATTCTCGAAATCAAATTGACAGCTAAAACAGAAGCAGCGTGGAAGCGCGCTCTATCGCTCGAGAATGCGCATGTGCAGGTCGCAGACATCACCGTTGCTCACCTCACGAGACGATTCAAACGTTGTCGTTCGGAATTTCTTGGGTTTGAACCGCAGCAAATCACATCCAGTCAAGGAACGTAACATCCGCAGTGGAATTGCAGCAGCCACTCACTCACTGCCGCAATCGTCTGCTTCCGAATTAGGCACCCCGCATCTTTTTCCGGGGAGGGACTTCCACAGGACACATGCATGGAGGAGTCATAAGACTCAAAAGCATCCACAGTCGAAAGAAAACCAGTGGTGAAAGAAGAGTATTGCACTAACAATCGAGGTTTTTAAAAAAAATGTGAATTTACTATGTTTTCGCTTTACTAACACCGCACATTGAGCCCTCACAATGTAAGCTAATTGTCAACAGTTCAAACTTTCTACACAGCAGATCAAGAAGCATCTTTAGCAGAGTCAGTGGGGGAAAGGGACCGGGGCGGCCTGCGAATAGCAAAAATACGCGGAAAACCCTTCTAAATGCACTGAAAATAATCTTGAAAAAACGGGGACCTTGGTTTTCCATGCTTCCCCCCCAAATAACAAATAAACACTTAAAATTTATGTATTAAAATGGTGAAAAAAAATATAGATAGATAACATTAATGACAAAGTGTGTTTAACAGATGTAATTGTAAGAAATGCATGTAAATGTATGTATCAATAATACACCTGTCAAATTAAAGCATTTTATTAACGAGAGGCAAACAGAACATGAAATATACTGTTTATTTACAAAGAGGTTCACATTTTATGCATTTTTTTTCAGAGAGGCACTTTATTAAATAGTGCGACTTTGAATACGACTGAGGACATTTTGGGGGGTAAAAGGCACATTAGAAGGACAAAAACATATGGAGTAAACAAACTTGAAATTGAACACATGAAATGGTAATCATGCTTAAAGGTCTTCTATATTGATGTTAAAGGGGGGCCATGCAAAACTATTCATCAAAAATAGCAATTTAGCCACTAATGAGCTCAGTATTGCAAGTCCCCATTCATACAATCCCAGTAATAAACAAGAAGTCAACAAAAACAAAATAATAATTCAAGAAAAACTGGTTACCTCTCCTGATCTGAAAAGTAAAAAGTGTGACAGGAAAAGTATGACTGCAGGAAAAATATACATCGGATTTGATTCCGCACAGATTATCAAGGGATTCCGTGAAATGGTCCTAAAAAATAAGATGCTGATTGATTTAACGCAAAAATGGAGGGAAGTAACTCCAACCATCACATAGTTTGTCATTACCCCACAACTAAAAGCACAGAGAGGAATCCTACTCCATAGAGGACTGAAAAAGGATGATTGTAAATGTACATAATGACCTTTTTTTTTTCCTCTAGAAGAGCAAGTTGGTACGTGACCCTCACAGGGTGCGTGCTGCGAGTTCATCAGACCAGTTTCCTCCGATTCCCACTTCTTCTTTTTCTTCCCCACACAATGATCCCTTCCGTGGAATGTATGCAACTGGAGTGCGTGCACATTTGTCTCACTCAGCTGAACTGCACCCAGCCTGATTTTACAGCATCTTTACTGGAGCTGTGGAGGTGAAACAAACAGGAGGGTGACTGAGAAGAACCATGAACAAAACAAAATACATATGAAGGGAATCAATATGATATAATCAAACTAATATTTAATCCCCACAAGTCATTTTTTTAACCTTAATATAGCAATTATGCCATATACATGCTATAAAAAAAACTTACTTAGAACCTGCAGATGTAAAATCCCCCCACAAGTCAGCGCTGGGTTGGGTTTCAGAGACAGAGGACCCAAAATCTAAAAAAGGGGCTGAAATAAGGACAGATCAAATAAATGAAGTAACAATCTGGTGATACATGCAGGAGCATGGAAATGGGTGAGCATCTGCTTTAGTCGGTATCGTATATATGAATGAATAACAAAGGCTATGAATGTACAATGGAAAGTAAATCCAAAATTTTGACAATACAATTGCAGCAGCCAAAGAAAGCAAGCTTTCCGAAAGAGTAGTTGGGGAAATGGAAAGCCTGCTCACCTGCGACCCTTATGAGGAGAAGCACTACAGAAAATAGATGGCTGGAAATTGCAATCTTACAAAAATATATCTAGTTGCAATCCAAACTGAATGATGTCAATATTCCCACACAAATCAAAACACAACCACCCTCATCCCAACCCGGGTAAATATTTGCCCTCAAAATATCATTACTTTATTCACGTACCATAATTTTTTTTTCAGGGGCCCGACTCCATCACAACGATTGTCATCGTAGGAATAGAAATGTAGTTACCAGAGTTGGTTTGCTGTTGCGCAGGTGTGACTGTGTGCTGGCTGCCAGGAGGTGGGATGACGCCTCCGGCCTTGATGCCCGGTGGTGGTGGGAGCAGACCTCCAGCCACGGGGCGTGGCTTAGTCCCAGATGCATCCTTCTTCTTGATGTTCTGTCACAAGACAAATGACATTTTACCAATGTATCTATGGCTGTCTATTCAATTTGTTGAAATTGCAAGAGAAATATATTCACCCCGATGCTGATCTTGATGGTCTGCCCCTCCTTGAAACTAAGGTCGAGCTTTGGCGCGTCACTCTGGGTTGCTTCCATTTTGGCCAGCTCACCTTCTTGCTTCACCCACCTTTCAAAATAAGAGCACGTACTTGTAGAACTATAGAGGAACAACTAAGCTGCCTGGTGCAGCTTAGCTCCTAATTCTACCTTGAAGTCAACAATTCATTCCATTTTCAGCTTTAAAAATATATTTGACAGGATAACAGCTTATCTAACAAGAAAAAAGACAGCCATCTTCACCTACTTAAAATGGTCTTGCAAAGCAACGTTGAAGTCGAAGGAGTCTCCCCGATCAGCGAAGCCCAGACCGATAAAAGCGTGACGGCCTACGATGAAAACATGGATGTGAAAGATTTTGTGTCACATACTTGAGAAGATGAACATATGACTGCTGGAAGAAATGTGACATGTTGTGTTATTGCAAAGCAAGATTCCTTTTAAATGTCTTACCATTTCCATCCTCTATCCGAATCACAAAGTACCTGCTGGAGTCTGTGACGGCTTCAACTACACTGCCCGGATACTGTTCAACTGGAGCTTGGGCAAAAAGCTCTCCTGCAAACGCAAACAGGATACAGTAGTACCTCAAAATGGAACTGCACCAAAAATTGTACCATCTGGCTTTATGAAAAATATGGCTGGAAACGTATGACATTACGGGAAGAACTAGCATAGCAGTTAAGAATGTAAAAAATGTTAATTGCCAGCAGTTAAGAAAGGTTGTACAATTGTGACAGTTTGACTCTCAATCCCATTTCCATAATTTCGATTAGGGAATTGGTGCTGGAATCTGAACTGAAAAACCTGTCGCATCCATTTTCTCCAAATTTGTAACAAAAAATGAAAGCTACAGGAGACTCAACCACAATGTCTGTCAGGGAGAAACTGGCCTCAATACACAAGCGTGACTGTGTGCAAGTTTGGTTTACCTGTATTTTTATCCTCCAACTTGATGTAGGCAAGCTTTCCTTTTGCAGTGATTTTCATTCTCCCACTCCAAGCAGGTTCATCTAGCTTCCAGTCAGCAGCACTGTAAACAATGGAGGGAGGAAAAAAAGTACATTTTTACATCTCAGGAGTTTTCCAATCTCAAGATCTGTTCCTCACAATGAATTGATCAGAGGCAACACCCTGTAGATCGTTCTGGGTTATCATGTGGCAGAAATTAGATGTTCTTGGCTATAAAACTAGCAGACCATTCAATGATAATATTTAAAATTATACATGTGTTTCTGGACATATTCAGCTTTATTTAGAATATGTACCCTATTGTGATAAAGGGCCAATGTACAAAGACTCCAAATGCATTGGGGGCCAATAGGCCCTGGTTTCCATCCAGAGAAAGATCTTCACTGAGCACTTGAGTGGAGCAAAAGTAGGTTTGCATTTTATTTGCAGAAAAAGTAAATTACCATTTTAACACGAGCAGCTCCTGCTTCAACCAGCGAGAGCAAGTGAAATCAATGGTTCTCAAGAAGTCAGAACAGAACCGTTAATCCTGCCAGCTGGATAAAACAAATCCTATAAAGAGAAGTCATTCCTGTGCCAATTGGCAGGAAGCGAAACAATGGGCACCTGTTGAAATGTGTTCTTTGGTTTGCAGTTCTTGTTTCATGTTGGTTTCTTTTGACCTCACATTTTATGCGCACAAACAGAAGCAAGCTGGGTCTCAAGTTTCCATATGTCGGGAGAATATCTGAGCAATTTTCAGCAATAATTTTAAAGTTTGGATATAAAGTAGTGATAACTGTGTACGCTAAAGCACAAGACAGAACATAAACAGACATTCATAGTAAAAACAAAACAAAGTTTGTCCATGAAGGAGCAGCAGGGCTGGAAAATACAACTTTACACAACCAAGAGGTAGGTTTGTGAATCAACCTTACATTTAGGCTCATGAACTTTCACGTAGTCTAGAATTTGAAAGGCAGATTTGTAATTTGAAAGGCGGATACGTCACTTATGGAGAAAAAATTGTGTTGACGCGAAGTGTGTGTCCGATAACATTTAGCGAGCGACTTGACAGTTCCGGACGTCTGGTGAACATTTTTCTTACCGATACCCACGGTTGGACGCCCGTGGCGGAATCCGGTATACGTGAACCTCTGACTTCACACAGAGTATCGATTCATAACTGTTGTCTTCAGCCATTTCGTCAAGTGTCACTGAGTAAAACTCCAACTTCCCACTTTCACTGCACACCTCAGCGCTCTTGGTTGAAACGGAGTAGAAGTCGAAAGAAGCTCGTCGCGCTTTCGACAGCGCCGCCACTGTATAGGCGGCGTAATGCAAGTTTTGGTTTATAAACCAAGTCAGCACAGTACGTACGTACTGTATTTTACTCTTTTATTTATCGATCATTTTAAAAAACACCCCCAGCTATAACAAAGAGCTGCGCATATATAGACCGAACACGAATCAGAAAATTACAACATTATTTTCTAATCAAAATACAGTACACTAAAACAATCCCCTACGGCAAGATTAAACTACTGACACCTGCAGATACCACACAGCGACTTCTTGCCAACAGGGTTATAATAGTTTGTGATTTTTTTTCATTACCGGTAGTTAGTTTTTATTTTCTTATACCTCACATTTTATGCGCACAAACAGAAGCAAGCTGGGTCTCAAGTTTCCATATGTCGGGAGAATATCTGAGCAATTTTCAGCAATAATTTTAAAGTTTGGATATAAAGTAGTGATAACTGTGTACGCTAAAGCACAAGACAGAACATAAACAGACATTCATAGTAAAAACAAAACAAAGTTTGTCCATGAAGGAGCAGCAGGGCTGGAAAATACAACTTTACACAACCAAGAGGTAGGTTTGTGAATCAACCTTACATTTAGGCTCATGAACTTTCACGTAGTCTAGAATTTGAAAGGCAGATTTGTAATTTGAAAGGCGGATACGTCACTTATGGAGAAAAAAAAATTGTGTTGACGCGAAGTGTGTGTCCGATAACATTTAGCGAGCGACTTGACAGTTCCGGACGTCTGGTGAACATTTTTCTTACCGATACCCACGGTTGGACGCCCGTGGCGGAATCCGGTATACGTGAACCTCTGACTTCACACAGAGTATCGATTCATAACTGTTGTCTTCAGCCATTTCGTCAAGTGTCACTGAGTAAAACTCCAACTTCCCACTTTCACTGCACACCTCAGCGCTCTTGGTTGAAACGGAGTAGAAGTCGAAAGAAGCTCGTCGCGCTTTCTACAGCGCCGCCACTGTATAGGCGGCGTAATGCAAATTTTGGTTTGTAAACCAAGTCAGTACGTACTCTATTTTACTCTTTTATTTATCGATCATTTTAAAAACACCCCCAGCTATAACAAAGAGCTGCCCATATATTGACCGAACACGAATCAGAAAATTACATTATTTTCTAATCAAAATACAGAACACTAAAACAATCCCCTCCGGCACCCGCAGATGCCACATAGCGACTTCTTGCCAACAGGGTTATAATAGTTTGTGATTTTTTTTCATTACCGGTAGTTAGTTTTTATTTTCTTATGACTTCTGTTTTCTTGAAACCGAGGTATAGTTTTAACTCGTTAGTTGTTATGTATTTATTTACTTCAAACATGTTTTAATTATGTTACTAGTCTTAGTATTAGTTTTATTTATATATGGATTGTTTGTTGAATGCTAGATGTAAAATAGTCGCAATCAGTGTTGTGTAATAAATTAATCTACAATTCACAAACAGCTTTTTTGAATTGTAGATTAATCCTTCCTTCTTCTGTACGGGTGAACAGTAACACTGAAATAATACATAGATTTTTGCAATAATTATATTCCATAGGTGACAATTCATACATCCCTGTTGTCTATGTGCTATGTAATGTGTACTACATTGAGGGCATAAGAAGCATATTACAGTTAAGTGTGAGTCAAAACAATCCTGTGTTGGCCTAACAACCAAGACCCTGGGATATGTGACCTTGACGGCCTGGTGGCTGGAACACAGTACAGTTGAATGTTCGTGTTATCTTGTGAACCTTGAAATTGTAACATTCATATTAAAACATCTTGAAAAGACAATGAATATAATCTATTCCATTTACAATACATAAGCATCTGTCAAATGAGCACTGTAGGACTGAATCTGTGAAGTCATCGTATTACAGTCTCTTATGGGATGATGCACACCTCACATTAATACAAACTTCCACCTAAGGAACAAATTAATTCACATTAAAAACAAAACAAGACGTTTTATTTTATTGTATGTTTATTAAAGGGATTTTCTTTTCCCATCAGCGTTTTCAGGATTCTAAATATGACATCTAGGAAGCCTCACACTACTGACGCTGTGATAGAACAGAACTGAGCTTCATGAGAAAACAATCACAAAATGTTGATGACAGATGCAGATAGTGTGAGCACTACTTTAAAATCAAAATTTCATTTTAGTGATTGGCTTCCCATTTGTAACAATGACTGAATCTAATCTTTTCGGAATTTATCAGGAGTATCCACGTTTGTGCCTTATTCAAAGATTGAACGAGTTTCCAAGCAAGCAATGGTGCCAACTCAAAATTGAAGCAAAGATGCAGTTCTGGGTTTTGAAAATGAATATGCTACCCTGAGTTTTGCGATAGCAATAGAGCTTTAGTAGCATATGCTGTGACCGTTCCCAAGTTTAAATGCGACTGCCGCGCAGAACAGAAATCTGATGAGTACCATGCATATGGGAAGAGGCTGTTCCATTCGCAGGGAGATAGAGAATAACAAATCAAATATTAAAATTGAGACATAAACTCAAGTACATAACAGATTGCTCCTACTTGTCTTTTGTGAAAAAAATATTCTCATTGCACCTAAATGACTTCTAAGCGAGTTAATAATCTTAAGACTTAGAAAATGTACAACAAATTTAACCTTTTGACTTGAAGTGAATAATTTTGATATTCCAGCATTAAGTTCTTTTCATTTTAGTGTGATATTTATTTCATGAATCATGGCCTCATTTGTATGATATTGAGAATAGAATTGTGAGCTCATTTTTTTTTATGGTTTATCAAGAGAATAAAACATACGTTTTCACTTCATCAGTTCTTTTAAAAGTAAATAATTGTAGTGGATAGTGGATGATTATGGAGTGCTTCTTAAGACTTGTCGGAACCAGTTGCATTGTTTTTTTTTCTATTTGCCTCAAACTTATGCTACATTCATGAGTGCAATGAACACCAGTTGAAGAAGCATGTTGGTCATTTCGCATTCAAGGCGTAAATGGGTCAAACGTTTAAAAACAATGCTCTGAATGGCTGCAGCTGACTTGAATATTTTCATGATTTGCAAACTTTTGTTGGAGGGGTTGTGGAGATCTGGCAATAGTGTAAAAATGTGAGAAAAGAACCATAGAAACACAAAATAGTTAAATTTGACTACAATCCAAAAGTCAGACAGAATTCCTGATTATAATATCACATCATCGTGGACACTCCTCTTTTGTAAATCAATCATTGGCCATCAATCAACGTTCATGGCAGTGTCTGTGAATATGCTGCAGTCTTTGGCTTACATTGACCAACTCGCTGCAGATCAAGCAAACCAATGGACATCAGTTTTGCTCATACAATTCATAAACAAGTTGGACTGTTTCAAAGCCTCTAGAATTTGATGTGGTAATTCATATAAATATTCAAATCAAGTATAATCAAGTGTGTATTGAATTCCTTGACCAAAAAAAATAAAATAAAACTTGAAAGAAAAACCGGATGCAGTTTCAAGAATTCAAAACAAAATACCATTTGAACTAAAGCACAAGAGAGACAATGGGCCGAAAACAAAATTAGGAGGGGATACACTTGTTATTGCTTCAATAATGAAACCTTTGAATATTTTGTCTGGGTGACCAATGGGCAGTTACTCCCACCCCATGGAGGACTGTGCACTGCTTTGATTTCCTTCAGTATTAAAACACAAAAAAACAAAGGGCGCGATGAAGGGCGGCACCATGTTGCCTTTCTGTCCAGTGCCTAATACCAGAGTTACTTAAATGAAAATACTTAGCCGCCTGTACCCGTCTTACCGGAGAGCACGCAGCCATGCCCGTTTCAACTTCCCAGGGAAGGGCCAGCTCATTCGTTCACGTTTGCAGGGGTTGTTCCGAGACTGACTTAAATCACCTTGAAGGGACTGACCCCGGCCAGCCTGACACTCGCCTGCGAATGAGTGAGAGGCAAAGGGCACCTCATGGTATAGCAAAGTATCACAGTGATCAGGGATGGTAGGCAAAAGCCTACTTATAGCGTAGAAGAGCCGACCGAGGGTGTAGCTAATCTCTGCCAGCCCCTCCTATTCTTCCACATTGGTAAAAGGCAAGGCGGATGGCAAAGACTGCGCCAGTAAGTTGGGTAGAGAGAGGGTGGACGAGTACATTATTATCTTCATGTTTCAAATGTTCACACACCACTCTGCTCTTGATACCACACACCCTTTCACTGCTCTCGGGAACACGTTTGACCCATTAAAAGCAGGAGGCTCTGGTTTATCTGCCAAGTCGGAAGCCGGAAGTGCCATCAAGCCCGCTTGGCTGGCGGATCACATGACTGTTGGGACGAAGTGGTTCTGATGGCTGCGCAGTCATACGAACTGGCCTTGAGAAAAGAAGAGAACCAAGTGAATAATTGTGGCAAGAACAAAATTGTCAGTTCTTTTGCTGAAAAGACTTACCTGTCTTGGCCTGGATTCTCCTGAGGTGTATCATCTGATGAAGCACTACCCAGAATCCTCCGACGAGCCTCCGCGTACTCCGCCTCCCGCTGGGCCAAAGACTTCATCTGCTGGGAAGGTCGAGACGAGGATGCAGGATTTCCTGCAGTACCATTATTTGACGGACGCTTTAAAATTCTAATTTGTGGGGGTGGTGCTGCAGGAAGAGAGTCATCCTGGATTACAATCGCAGTTCTCACAGGTGAATTTGAACTGGACTTCCTGCACAGATAGCAAGGTTTCCAATAAAACAATATTAATAGTGATATTTAAAATCCATTTAAATGTATTTTATTTATTTGCAAATATTAATTACTGGTCTTACTTTGTCTGCTGGTTTATTTTCAGCTTTGCTTCAAGTCTTCTCTCAATTTCCTAAAGAGATACAGTACATGCATTTTTTTTAAACATACCCTATGTGGTATATGTAAGAAATACTTTCAGACATCATGACAGAAATCTAAATTAAACTTGACTCAAAATAGGTTAACACTTCATTGGAATGTACAATGTAATTTCTTAAAGAGTATTGAACGGACATTAGAACTATAACAAACCCAATACAATTGTGCTTGTTTGTGCAGTACTGTGCAAATGTCATAGACCATTACCAGGCTTACTTTTGTAACAAATCCTTTTCGCAGTATTCATTTAGATATTGTAAATCAGTAAATAATAGGACACATACTGTTAGCAGGTCACACACAAAATTTGAAACAAATTTCCACAAAACATTATGGCAAGTGCATAAGCCTATAAAGAATTAAAATAATGGTGATCTGGGTTTTTGGTTCCAATAAAACCATGTAGCCTGATAACTGACAGATGCCCCCCTCCCCCGGGCCCCCCACACCTCACATTAAAAAAAGATTATTTGTATTTTCGTATTTATTTATCTATTAATTTACTGTCTGCACTCTACTGATTGGCTTTGTTGCAAATATAGTTTATGGCATTGCTAAAACAACGCATCCAATGACAGCATTAGCGTTTTGGACAAGTCTATAAAATACTGTACAGTGTAATGCTAAATTGTTGACAAGTATTGACATCGAGGGTTAACTTGGTAATGGCAACCCCAAAGTGTGTAATGCGTTGCCTCCAGTTCGGCAAGAGAATTGGCTATTACTTTAAAATTGGTGGAGAGATTGTTGTAACCTGGACTCCTGAGGCAAGAAAAA
Source organism: Hippocampus comes (assembly GCF_001891065.2). Classification (NCBI taxonomy): domain Eukaryota; kingdom Metazoa; phylum Chordata; class Actinopteri; order Syngnathiformes; family Syngnathidae; genus Hippocampus; species Hippocampus comes. The sequence goes on along the minus strand of NW_017805625.1, from coordinate 4,230,838 downwards.
CAAAAGCTGGAAACATTCAATTGCGTGGGCACATTCCAGGAAGCATCCATCTTGGATTTCCGACTCAACGGGAACCACGGAAGTGACGTCACCCCTAGCTCCACGGGGCTCATGACAAAATGATCAAATTCTCCCAAAACTACGAACTCGTATGTACGTATACAGTCATAAAGTACTCCGTAATGACAAAGACTCTAAGATTAAATGAAGAAAACCTGACGTGACTAGTTATAGCCACATTATCATGACGTTCCATTGCAGCCCTTATTTCCGCAAAGTGTATCTCTTCATGAAAAGGTTATTTTTGCACAAAGCAAACTGAAAGCAAAGGAAACTGGAACTGAAAAGCATACACTAAAAAAAAAAATCACCATTGTGCTGGTGGAATATTACATTTCCTTTTGACCCAGGTAGTCGCAAGACAGCAAGGCCTGTTAGGGAGTCACGGGCTGGTTATTTATAACGCACGATTTTGACCGAACCAAATTTATCCGGACGCTGCATTATCACCGGAACTTAATAAATTCACACCAAGCTTAACGAGACAAGGTTGCTCGACCTGTGTTTCTTACCCCGCTGTCTGCCGCTTCCTCCCAGCTCTCTGCAACCTCTTCATCCTCCATTTTAGCAACTCACAACCGCCCAGCTTTGGCTTCCCCACACCAGCTAACTGCTGCTTCGCATCCGCGCAGTGTAGCTCCGGGGCAAGTAAGGCTCAGTAGCAGCGTCTAATCACAACAACCGAGATTTCTGACGAAGTTAAGAAGGGCACGGACTTCACAGGACTGCCAACCTGTTTTTATTTGGCCAGCGATCGTAATACTAAACTGAAACAAGGAACCCTTCCTGGTTACGGTCCTGCCTCGGCTCTTACTATGTTTGGCGTCACGTCCACTCGGCATTGTTCTCCCAAGCACAAGCACCTCTCACACCTAACTCTCCATAATGTGGTTGCAAACAGACATAACAAAGATTTATTGCATTTATTTATTAAAAAGAAGCAGAGTGATCGGATGGACGGTATCAATAACTTTGCCAACACCACAATGGTTAGTTAGTGGGGTTTTTATTCAAGATTCGTTTCATTCAGATTGTCTTTAAATAGACTTGTGCAGTCAGACACATCGCAGAGGTTAACGGAGAAGAAGTTCTAAGGGTGACAAATGTTATGACAGGCACTGGTGGAACGTACATTTTTGTCAAGATGAGGAGATAACCAACGGCTTTGAACGCAACATCTCAGTCGTCAAACTGCAGCCCGTAGTTGTCTCCGCCTGCATAGTCCAGTCTTTTTATAAACCAAGGCCGAATTACTCGACCCCAAGGAAGGCCAATGTGCAGCAGATGAGATTTGTTTGGGCAAACGTCCTAGCCGAGAGACTTAAGATTTTGACTATAGCTCATAATAATAATAATTAAAAAATAATAATAATAACAACATTCTAATTCCACTAAATGCAGTTCAAAGCAATAGCCCTCTTGGAAGTACAATCGCCTCCAAAAGTATTGAACAGCAAAGTCGATGCCTTTGTTTTTGTTGTATCCTGTAAACCTTTGGGTTTCCAATCAAAATATGAATCACACAAAAGTTCAGAATTCCAGCTTTTATTTTATGGTATTTACATCTAGATGTGTTAAACAATTCAGGACAGAGCACCTTTTGTTTGAAGCTACCCACTTTTCAAGTGAGCACATTATTGGAACGGACATTTTAAAATAACCTTTAAGGGAATAACATTGAATATTTGGTGCCATTACCTCTTACTTACATAACTCCCCTCGCCAATATTTTAAAAAGTTATGGGGGAGGGTTTTTTTTTGGGGGGGGCACACTGGAAGAGTCACTGAAAGCCACAACTTCCTTGCTTTCCCCCCACCTGTTATAATATTTCCCAAGAATGGCCAGTTGTGCTGAAAGTACTGAAACGTCGAACAGTTGGAGACAATTAGAGAAGGTGACATTAAGTTCAGTGTTTAGGTTAAAGTGCTTTTTAAAAAAAAACTGCTCTCGAAATAAAGTAGGGTTAAATTGAGTTCAAAATAATTCAGCGAAAGGGGTGGTACTGCACTGTACTGTACTGTGCTGTACTGTACTGTACTGTACTGTACTGTACTGTACTGTAGTCAGAGCTGCCTCGGACCACCCCCAACCAGCGGACCCACCCAGCCAGTGGAGCGGACCCGTGGCTGCTGCTGCTGCTGCTGCTCCTGCTGCCGCCGCCGCCGGAGTGTCGCTGCGCGCACAGTTGCTACTGCCGAGGACGCTGATGGTACATGGGAGATGGCGACCGCTCGGAGGCTGCTGAGGACACGCCAGAGCTGATACTCGGGGACAAGCGAAGCTTTAAAACACAGTCACGGAAGATCACGTCTTAAACGACGGTACTGTCGAAGCTCCCGCTGTAGAAAGGCCTGAAAGTGACAGCGTCATTCACAAGACAGCCTGACCAAAAGATGTGTCCTGTCGGAGCAGCTAATTATCGTAGATTCTCTCGAAGCTAACGTTAGCCTAGATTATCAACAGTGCACAAACAATTTAGCACCCGCTTTTTAGTGTAACTGAGACTGTTGAGTAGTTGGAATATTGCACCATGAAGTGATTGCAAGGTTTTTTATTTATTTGTTGGTTGTGTCTTGAATGAAAACGCTGTCGTACCTTTGACTATCCAAACAGTCCTAGGCGTTAGCCAAGCTGCTAGTGTTACGTTAGCCAGCTCTAGTCGGTGTGAGCATAACACTCAGGGGAACGAGCGTTAAAACACATGATTTGAAAGACACTCTCCAAAATGCTGCTTTTGAACGTCCACAGTAGTCGCCGATCATGCCGGTCGCTTTGCTTTATTTGCCCTAAACGGGAGTACCACAGCATACCCGTTATGATGTGATGGCTAAGGTAGAGTATTGTTGCTAACGACATAGTGGGATGGATGTTGTTGGGGGGGGTCTAGTTCGGCGAAGGGGACCACCCTTCTCAAACAACAATGAAAACAATTAAAACCTGCGCATGTCCAAGGGGTAAAGAGAAACGTGTTCAAAGTTCAAGCTAGTTACTGTTAGTGGGTTCATTTGAATGGACTTGCCACAAGGTGCCTTTACATCTCACTGCAGTAGAGACCTTAAAATAGTAAACCAAATTGATTACCATAGCTAACCTCAGTAAAAGTGCTGCAAGTATCACATCTGCTGTCCTGTCCATAAATAATTGACATGGACACAATTTTCATCCCTTTGGCTCTGAATACCATCACAATGGAACTGAAATGTAACAACTTTTGCTTTAACTGCAGACTTTCAGCTTTGATATTGAGGCCATTTACATCTGAATGATGTCAGTGGCGTAGGGATTACAACAGTTTGTTGAAAGATTCCAAATGCAAATATGTTTTAGTGTAGCAAATGCTTTTGGCCCCTTAAAAAGTTGGAGGCACATATAAATCATTTGAATTCCTGCGTTGTTCAAAAATTAAAGCTGGACGTCTGCAGTTCAAGCATATTTCAGAATATTTATGCACCTAACTTTACATCGCGTCCTATAATAATCATCTACTTTATGAATCCCTGTGGGTACATATACATTTTTGACTGCATGCACCATCCATTGCAATTCCACTAGGGTATTTCTCTTAATGAACATCACGCACATGTATCACCGTTATGTGTCCTCTGTCTCAACAGACCATAATGTCCCAAACGACCAACCATGATGACAGATGCTTTGTTGCCATGGACACAGAGGATGATGGCGCCGACCCCGCTAGAATAATAGAGGCCCTTGAAGCAAAGATAGGGTCCTATCGGGAAGAAGGGGACGTGGACACTTGTGCCAAATCTGGAGGGAGAACCATGATGGAGCTGCCAGAGGAAGTCCTTGAATACATTCTGTCCTTCCTGTCACCTTACCAGGAGCACAAAACGGCTGCACTTGTGTGCAAGCAGTGGTATCGCCTCATTAAAGGTAAATGCTTTTTATTATAATGATGCAGCCTGAAAACAAGGCTAGTTAAATGTTAAAGGAACTGCTGTTGCAAATCATTTATTTTACCCAGGTGTCGCTTACCAGTGCTATCATGGTTTTATGAGAGCCGTCCAGGAAGGAAACATTCAATGGGAAAGTCGAACATACCCGTATCCAGGAACGCCGATTACGCAGCGCTTTTCACACAGTCAGTATACACACCTCCATGCATGGCAAATGAATTGCTCATCAATCAGTGTTGGATGAAACTGAACAAAACCTTTCAGCTGTTAGCCAATGTGGAACAAAATTGGCTCCGGAATGTGATTTGTCTGCAATTGATTTAGGAAATAATCAATATTGAATCAGTTCCAGGTGTTAACCGTTGTTGAAGAGTAAAGAATTAATATTAATAATAAAATATTTATCGTTAATATAACACTTAAAAAAAAAAAACAACAAGTGCTTGACTCTGATACAAATCATGATTAACGGGTATGGTGATTCTGGGCTGAAATATTTAGATTCCACATTGATTTTTGAATGTGAGTCAGATGAATTTCTGTCTTCTCATAAAATCCCTTGATGAGGCTCCAGACCTAAGGCTTTGTTTTCAGGAAATATAGCAGCCATCATTAAAAAAAAGGAAAACACATTTTATGCTTCTCCTTTGCTGAATACTATGGTTATGCGGCGAAATATTAAAACTCTCTCTTGCACATCTTTGTTTCCGTTTCAAGACTCTTTAAATGTCCACTATTCTTGCAGGTGCATGTTATTACGACTCAAACCAATCCATGTATGTGTTTGGGGGCTGTACCCAGAGTAGCTGCAATGCTGCCTTTAATGATTTATGGAGACTGGACTTGAACAGCAAGGAGTGGATTCGGCCTCTAGCTTCAGGTAGGACAACCAGAGATACATAGAAAAAAGTTCCCATGCGCGATGAGACTGATCGCAGTTTGAAAATAAAATGGGGCAAATGAAAGAAAGGCTGTTGTCTGTGATCATAAATGACATTTGTCACATGCTTGACCAATGGTGTTAAGTCAGTAGTCTGGAAAAACTGTACTGTATGTTTTGTCTGCTGCGTTGGGGGAAAAAAAAAAAACGGATGTTGGAATTTTAATGATTTACACACATCAAGCAATTGATCGTCTTCACAGATTGCGCGATTGAGATCAGGCGCTTTTGTCTGTGGCTCACAAGTCTTACTTTCTCCTCTGTAACCAGCGGAAAGAATAGAAAAACGGGTTCATGTGATGTTTTTCAATGACCCTGCAATAACAGCGTGTTTCTAAATACATTATGCATGATTGAAAAACGGGGTTGGGGGTATGCGTAAACTGTGCTTAATGACGCACTTGGGTCCTGACATGACTTGCGACATTGAAATTGGCCGTCTTTGTTCACATCAGCGGCGCAACAGTAAGATACTATGTTGTAATTACGTGGCCCATTTCTACCACGACAGCATGCAATTAGCGATGCTTACACTCCCAAAAAATGGATCTTCCCTGGATGCCGTAATTCACTAAACACATCTGTGTAATTTAAATTCCCAAGTGTTATGTATTCTGTGTCATTCAGGCTGCCGTACTACATCGGAATGTCAAGCATTTGGGGTGTATAACTTTAAGGATGTAGTTGCTCAAGTGCCCGTCATGGAATTTGAGCCACAGGCTGAATAACTTGTGCTGTCGTGTTTAGTTAACAGTTAACAATCCCCTCCCGTGTCTTTGTTATTTGGACCCACACGCCAAATCGGAACATAAGTTGAATTCATCAACGCTCTCTTCTCTCCAGGCTCATATCCATCACCGAAAGCTGGAGCAACTCTGGTGATGCATAAAGATCTCTTAGTGCTCTTTGGAGGCTGGACTAGACCAAGTCCATACCCATTGCACCAACCAGAGAGATTTTTTGACGAAATCCACACCTACTCCCCTTCAAAGAACTGGTGAGGGGGAAGAAATTGACTGTGTGTACAATTTGTATTTCTTCTTTTATTTACAGCCTATCCATTCCTTCTGTCCTAGGTGGAACTGCATTGTGACAACACAAGGCCCGCCGCCCATGGCTGGCCACTCTTCATCTGTAATTGGAAGTGTCATGGTGGTGTTTGGAGGCTCATTAGGAGCACGGCAAATGTATGATTCTTATCCTGGGTTTATTTATTGCATCGTACAATACAAAGCATATATTTTACATGTTTTTACATCAAATTGTGTGACTATTAACTTCTGTTTATTCTCACCAGGAGTAATGAGGTGTGGGTTTTGGATCTGGAACAATGGTCCTGGTCTAAACCAGCTATATCTGGCCCGTGTCCCCACCCACGAGGTGGGCAGTCACAGGTAGGAGAACCACACCTAATTAAAGTTTTTCTGTTATTGTTCTTTTTGGGGGGTTTTTAGACAGTAGTTTGTTGACTCATTGAAAGTAGTATTGTTGGCAATGCAAATTATTTCTGACTTGGTGTTTTCGCGACAGATTGTGATTGATGATCACACGCTGCTCATCTTGGGAGGTTGTGGAGGCCCCAATGCTGTAAGTGTAATTTGACCACTTGTCATCTTTTCATCCAGAAGTTATTATAATTGAATATTTTAAATTACTGTACAATAATGATGGAAATGATATCCATTGGAGGTGTTTGCAACCACACACATCGAGATACCTGTGTTACCATATCTTAAAGCTCCTCAAGGATGCCTGGCTGCTTCATATAGACGCACCCACCTGGAGGTGGCAGCAGCTGCATGTGGAAAACGAGGACCATGGTGCCCCGGAGCTTTGGTGCCACCCAGCTTGCAGAGTAATTCTTGCTAATTAATATTGATGTTCATGCAGTTTTTCCCTGGCTATATCATTACTCACCACCCCACTAAATTTGTTTTTTGAATAATTGTTTTTTTATGGATTTTTATAACTATTGTAATGATCTAACATGTGGGAAATGAAAGCCATTTTTTTTTTTTTTGTCTGATGGTATTTGTATCTAAGATTGTTACCTATTTTGGGTGGGTCTGCAATGTGTATTCAGCGATGAATGGGGGTTCACTGAAATCCTCAATAAAAATGGTTCTCATGTGTGTTGTTCAATTCTCCCTCTAGGTGGGCCAGTGTGTGGTGGTCTTCTCACAGGCTCCTTCTGGACGGGCACCACTCAGCCCAAGTCTTAACTCTCGGCCCTCCCCCATAAGTGCCATACCCTCCCCTCTGGGTCCGGAACCACCTTCTTTGCGCTCTCAGTCTCCCGTGCGCAGCGGGGCGGCCGGCGTCGTTCTCGGCGCTGTCGAAGAGGCTCCATGTGTGAACGGCCGATGGGGCACACTGAGGCCCCGACCTTCAGCCCGAGGAAGTGCCAGAGACGGTAGCCCATCTTCTTCCCAGCATCCGTCTCCTTCACAATGTCCCGACAGCCCCCCTCTGCCTCCGCCGCCGCCATTACTGAATGGCTCCTCCCCTTCGCCGCGGACCAGTCCGGCACAGGCTGCTTCCCCGCCTCTTCGCCCCCATCCGCCTGCCTCGACAGACTACAGCTGGGAGGCCACACACCATCCTGAAGTGCCCAGCACTAACGGCCTGCACACACCTCCTGCGGGTTCCCCGCGCACTCCACCAGGAGCGGTGTCGCCGGCTGCCTTACGACGAGGCCTTGAGGCAGTCAAAAACACATCTTCCTCATCTTTATCCTCTTCGTTATCGTCACCTTCCCTTCAAACGCAGGGAGTTCCTCTTGGAGGAGGAAGTGGCGGAGCAGGAGCGTGCCCCCCTGGTACTCCCCCGGCTTCCTCCTCCAGCCCCCCGCAGGTTGTAGGAGCAGACGGACATGCTATCCCGCCGATTGCCCGGCGCCTCGGCCATCATCCTCCCCAGAGTCTGAACGTAGGTAAACCTCTGTATCAGTCGGTCTGTATCAATTGCAAGCCAATGCAGATGTACGTGTTGGATGTGTCACGCGCAAAAGCTGCTGGCACCGTTGCTTGGAGAGTTTATGGAAACGGGACCCCAGCTGCGGTTACGGGGCCACCAGAGACCAGCCTCCACACTGTGGTTCAAGGCAGGGGGGAGCTTATTATATTCGGGGGCCTCATGGACAAGAAACAGAATGTCAAGTACTACCCTAAAACAAACGCCTTGTACTTTGTCCGTGCAAAGAGGTAATAATGGAGGTCAACGCCAAGGTTGGGAGTACAGGGGTTCAGCCCGTGACCACACAAGGGAACTAACACTTTAGGCCTTTTTCTGTTGGAAGAATTGATTATCGGGGAATCAGATGTTCCACTTCACAATTGCTTCCCTCCTGGCTTCTGCAAAATCTTAGCCACACTTGGATTAAAAATGACTGCGGACAGGTCGTTTTTGACTGCATTGATCCTACATAACATTTTTAGCTCCTGTTAGGCTGATCAACCAGACCATAACATTTCCACTTTTGTCGTCTTATGAACTTTTAACGGAGGATGCTGTTGACAGAAATGTGTGACGACCTTGCATTCGGCATCAATCTTTAAGCCTGCAATGTTTACATTGAAAACTGTATGTATGTGTATGCGCGCGTTTCTGCACAGTGGTGGTCAAAAGTTGTGAGAGATGTGGCACTATACTATAAACTTAGTAAACAATAAAGGTCTCGACGTCTCCTGTTTGTCCCTGTCTGCTGTGTTTAAGCACAGATTTTTTTTTTTTTTGTTTCAGTGAGAAATGTCTCTCCCATTTCTTTGCACAAACCATGGATCTCAAGACAGTGTCACCACAAAAGTTATGTTACCGTGTGTTCAGATTATTTTGTCGAAGGGCAGTGTCCAAGTACTGCTTGAATGGGCAATGCAGTGAATGAACGTCCTCTAGTGCAGGGGTCCCCAACCGCCGGTCCGCGGACCGGTACCGGTCCGCAGGGCATTTGGTACCGGGCCGCACAGAAAAACAAAACGCTGAAGCCCGCAAAATGAGTGAAAAAGCTGCTTGGAGATCGCAAATGACGGCCGCCTTAAAAGTATGTTCGAAACTACTGGATCAAAGTTATGGCTGAATACTCTGAGATCGCCACAATAGCACTGTTGCTATTTCCGACATCCTACCTGTGTGAGGTGGGGGGTTTCTGCAGCAACAGCGACTAAAACAAAATTACGAAGTAGACTGGACATAAACCACACACTTGAGGTGTCATTGTCTCCTATTACCCCGAGATGGGACTGTCTGATTGCAGAAAATCAAGCTCGGGGCTGTGGTGAGTCGTCATTTTCATGCACTTTGAATTTGCGTTGTATCGTATTTTGAAGGCATTAAACATTACCAGAGCGATAAGAGTGTTGCGACCAGATTAGACGCTCCTTGTGTTTATTGTTATATTTCGAAAACACCACAGTTTTCATGCAGCTCATACCATATTATTTTGTTGTATTAATTCCGCCACACCTTAAATGCCGGTCCCTGAAAATATTGTCTGACTTAAACCGGTCCGTGGGGCAAAAAAGGTTGGGGACCCCTGCTCTAGTGGCTCCGGAAAATAACACCCCCATTAATAATTGATTTTTTTTTTGTTTTCAGTGCACTTAGACTTTCAGAAATTGCCCATATTTTTGATTTATGGATATCATTACAGTACAGAATTGCGCACATTGATAATGAAATTGTTGTTTACACAATCTTATGTCAGGTTGACCTCGATTCAGGAGCAGTGCGCTACCTCCATTCACCCGAGACCCTCCACTCGGCCCCCCAACTCTCACTAACGCTGACCTTTAACCCACAGAACTTCCAATTGTCAGACCGTGCGAGCCTCTTGATTGGTGGAGATTCGCAAACTGGTGAGGTGGCAGTATGAGCCGCGTGCCTATTGGCCGCGGCCTGGTCGGTGGGCGGAGTCATTGACAATGACTGAGCTCCGGACACATGTTTACATTGAGAGAAGGGAAGAATGGAGCCGGACATGATCCCGTAACACTCAACAAAGTCAGACTGAAGTTAATGCGAAGAGCGACACTTTGTCATGTGAGTGTAATTCATTCATCCGTTTGTTCGCTAGTTTGAATAACTTTGACCACATCACTGTTGTGTGATTACTGCCAGTGTCATTCATCGCTTTAAATGAGCGGACTCATAAAAAAATAGATGTTTTTTTTCAAGCGGTCAGGGCATCAACTTGCATATAATGCACGAACTTCAAACACGCCATTTTTGTTAATTTGAATGCCTTTGACCGTATCAGCACAGCTGATGCTTACATGGGATTGAAATGATTTTGGACTGATTTGCTAAAGTGTTTATTCATTATGCATGCAAGCAACTAGAACTCCACTGTCCACTTTGAACAAAACAAAACTTTTCAATGTCATTCTGCACTAAATCATTTAATCGTCTGGTGTCAGAAACTTTGGTTGAACCCAAGGCCCTTTTTCCAGATCTGTCTATCATTTTAAGTGCCCTTCTAAAGCAAAATCATATTCTGTATGTCTATTTCATGTTTTTTTACTAAAACATGTAGCAAAATTACACGTTGTCTTCATTTTTGATATATGTGAAGTAAAGTGAGCATTTAAAGTAATTCAACAACAGTTGAACAAACTCTATTTTCATTGACTTCTGATTTAAAGACTACTGGTAATTATGGATCGACCACTTTATTGAGTATCTAATAATAGGGTGAGATAATTATGGTTTTATATGGATTCACAGTTATAAGAACACACTGAAGAAAATCATGACTAACAGCCCTGAGTTGGACATTAAAAGCAACCCATTGTCTTGTTGCAGACGATGCCTCCCTTGATAGCAGAAAAGGGAGCCATTTACACAACAGTGTGGTATGTGACATGTCAGACATGCAAAAAAGGTTGATAACATTTCCTTCTGGCTTTCCTGTTCCATTCAAGCGACTTACTGACAAAGACAATTTTCATGTCAAAGGGCAAAGTGTGACAATCCTCTGAGACATGACAAGTGATCTCCTGCAGGTTTCCTAACAGTTTTGTAGCCTTTCCACATGATGGCGTCCACGGCGTCACCTGTGCCCCGTGCCATTTTCGCCCCCTCACCAACTCCACATCTGGACTTCGCCCTGGGTGCCCTGGCCTGCTGCGCTGCCTGTGTCTTCACCAACCCTTTAGAAGTAGTCAAGACCCGACTGCAGCTTCAAGGAGAGCTGCGTGCACGGGGCACCTACCAGAGGCACTACCGTGGGGTCCTCCAGGCCCTTTGGGTGGTGGGCCGCACAGATGGGCTCCGGGGCCTTCAGAAGGGGCTTTCCGTCGGCTTGATCTACCAAGGAGTGATGAACGGCGTGAGGCTGGGCTGTTTTTCCTACTGTGAAGCTCTAGGCATCACGTCATACCATGGAGGAAGTGTCCTATCAGGGGCGGGGGCCGGGGCACTTGGGGCATTCATTGCCTCTCCTGCCTACCTGGTAAGCGAAGAAACTTTATTTCCCTATTCGCATACTGTACAAGATGTTGGTCATTGTGTCGTTGTGCTGCTCTGTGTTGAAACGTGACCCCAAGTAGGTCGCTGAATCCCAACCTGTTGAGATTGCACATTCGTCCTCATATGTTTCACAGATGCAACAAGTCAATGATTGGCCAAAGGTCAGGTCAGTCAAGATAAAAAAAAAAAAAAAAAAACGCTTATGTGACACAATGATGTGCTTAAACTCCCTTTTTTTTGGACAATTATCTAACAAGTGAATCCTTTCAATGCTTTTACTGTAATTGGTAAGAACATTCAGCAATATCAAATAATAGTTTACCATTTTGAGCGCTTTAATCCTCACATCTCCGTGATGAAAAGGAACACTCGTGTAGCTTTCCAGTTCGCTTCCTCCTCGGCTGACACTGACAGCAACGCTACATTTTTAAGTGTGTGAATTTAGATACAAACAGTCATTTAAATGGATGAAAGCTTGAGAATAGAAACCCAAAAGTGACTCCGTAATGAGACATGTTTCTACGAAGCAGAACCTTCTTTGGACTGTTTTTAAAAGTGAATAAAGACTGATATTTTCTGTCTCCTATGTAGGTGAAGACACATCTGCAGGCTCAAACGGTAGAAGCCATCGCAGTGGGCCATCAGCATAACCATGTGGTATGACCAACATATTCAAGTATCTCGTTCCACTGTGTTTCACTCGCCAGATTTACATGGAGCCTCATGTTCTTATTCGAAATGGTTCTTTACATGTAGACTGACAATATAACAATACTCACAGGCATGAATTCTTTATCCTCTTTGAAAAATGACTCCTATTACAGCAGCCTACTGAGTCGCTTTCGGTACTGTAGTTGTGAAACTCTTCTTCATTTGCATTCATATTTGTAATTACTGAAGATGCTTTTTTTCATGAGGTAGCATGATGTGATTGCGGTTAGAATGTCCGCCTCATAGTTAGGAACTCTTGGTTGGAACCTCTCGGTGTTGCGTTTGCATGTACTGTACTCCCTTGCTTGCGTGGGTCCTTCCACCCATATCTCAAAATATGCTTCTTAGTCAAGCTGGACTCTAACTTGTCCGTGAATATCAATGTAAGAACGCCAATCATTGTGTTTGCTTTTAGATGATGGAATGTGCGTCCTTATCACCTATTGTGTAACTTTTTCTTTCATTCCAGGGTGTGTCTGATGCCTTTGTCACCATCTATAGGAAAGAGGGTTTAATTGGACTCTGGAGGGGCGTGAACGGGGCCGTGCCCCGCGTCATGGTTGGTTCAGCTGCTCAACTGGCAACCTTCACCTCGGCCAAGGAATGGGTGTTACATTCCCAGGTGCAGTAGTCGCAGCTATAAACAGCTGCCATTTTCGGATGCACGTCAGTGAGCACCTGCTGCAAACCTTTCCCATTTCGTCTTCGCAGTGGTTTAGTCTGGGAGCCAACTGGCTCGTCGCTTTAATCGCAGCCAGCATCAGCGGGGTTGCTGTGGCGATCACCATGACACCCTTTGATGTCATTAGTACGAGGCTCTACAACCAGCCAGTGGATGAGTTTCACAGGGTAGGTTCAAGGTTTGACATTTGCAGTCGAACCTCTGAGTTTAAATTTAAGCCATTCTTGGACGACGGCGTGCCTCTGATTTCTGTTAAGTCTCTTGTATTATTATATGATTTGGATGACTATTTTTACCACCCATCCCAATTGTCAACGTCATGGAACGTGTTGACAGTCATGTTGTCGAATAACGTGATGACATTCATGAACTGCCACTAACTCGGATTGGCTTTAACTCACCTGTGATATAATGAGGACGTATGGATGTACCTTGAAACATGAGGGTTGCTCAAATTATGCATTTTATACAATTATACATTGTACTTACTATTGTGAGTTGTTGTACAAGTTTGAAAATAATTTAAATGCTTCATATTAGAGCACAAAATTATAATGTATTGAACAAGCTCGTGCACAGCTATAACTTTAATGTGTGACGCATTGGTACACTTGCAGAGGAAGAGTACTTGTGGTGATAGGAGGTCCCGTTCTTCACTTTAGCACAAAGCAGTCTGACTTCCTGGTGGACACGATATTCTTCTTTCATTATTGATGTCAACTTATTGTCAGAACAAAGACGTGTGTCCAACTTCCCACATCACAATCAAGCTCCATTTCTTGTTCTTTGGTCGTCATCTCACTTTACCATCACTGGGATACTTCTGGTGACATCGCCACGAAAAAACAAAACAATCCGTCGACTTCATGTGTATTCAGCTTTGGTGGTTCGACTGTATTTGTGAGATTCCACTTCCTGCGCACAGATTCTGCGAAAACATAAGCTTTGAATTATGTTTTTTTTTTTTTCTCTCAATGTTCCTTTTAGGGACGACTCTACAATGGCTTTTCGGATTGTATGCTGAAAGTGTGCCAAGCTGAAGGACTGCTCGGTCTGTACAAAGGCATGGGCCCAGTTTTTCTGCGCTTGGCTCCACACACAGTTCTCAGCATGCTATTCTGGGATCTGATGAGGCAACAAGCCGTGAAAAACAGGCAGACCCACGGGCAGGGCTGAATCCTTCAAAATACACACAGCAAGAATTACAAGATTGTGCAAACTCTGAACTTGTAACTCCTTTACTGTGAAGAAGAACAACCATCCCATGAAGATGGTACGAATGATTTACAAAGAACTACTTGACCAACGATGAACACGTGCTGCTCGGACAAGAAGCTCCTGTCAAATGTTTGAAGTGTGATGGTTTGTTTTGTGGCCCTTGTAAATGTTAATATGCGAGCAGTAGTGGTTAAAGCAAACCCTGAATTATTCATTCAGATCCTGACTAAATTTGGTTTTAGTGTTTTTTGTTTATTTGTTTTTTGGTAGAATGGGCGTCTTTTGGCTGGAAATGACATAAGACGGTATAAGATATAAGTAAAGACCGTGTAAAGTAAATTCAGAAATTTGATGGGGCCCAGTGACTCACCTCAGCCCCGGCAGACTCGCACCTCCCCCACTATGGAAAAATTGCACGCCTTCATTCGCGTCAACGGTTATCCAGTGCATGATATGCAGTTCTTGTAGCTTACTAGCTGTATATGCACCATGAAAATAGTGTGTGTTCCATTAACCTGCTGTGCATGTTTTTGGAATGTGGGAGGAAGCTGGAGTACCCGGGGAAAACCCACGCAAGCACGGGGACAACATGCAAACTCCACGCAGGAAGGCCGTAGCAGAAATCGAACGTTGCACCTCTGCACTGCGAGGCGGACATGCTAACCAGTCGATCACAAGACACCTTTTTAAGCCTCATACTTTTTTCCAGTGCGTCAAATTTGTCAGGGTTGTTGTCAAATTTACAAAACATACTGTATTTATTTTCACTTTACATGGATTTGAAATCTAATAAATATTAATATATTATACGATATTTAAATGGAATAATCGTTATCCATATTTTTTTAGGAAATATAATGCGGTAGTTTTTGAAAGGATCTTGTTAATGGCACAATTCTAATCAAATGTAACTTCACGTATAATATAATTATAATCAAGTATACATTTACAACATGGGCTATGCATGTGTTGACCAGAGTATAAGTAATTGTGGAACCTTTTCACAAAAGTGTAAAACTGCTACTTTAACTCAAAATTTGGTTACATTGCCAACAGCTTTGGGCTCAAGTACCGTACCCTTTGTTTCTAAAACACATTCCAAAATCAAATTGTTTTAAGAAATATCAAGGTGACCTACTAACACTTGCCCTGTAGTTTGATTTGTTTTGAACAGATATCTTGTGGAGGAATTTTTTAAACAAATGTAAGCAATTCACTGTTCAATTCATGTTTCTTTGTTGGGGGAAAAAAAGATCTGCACAACATTTTGGATTAAACATTATTTTGCGTGACACAGTCTGAGTCTCTCTGATTGCTTTCTATTGATATTCAGGCTTGTTTTATTTCAGGGGATTTTCATCCTCTTTCATCAAGCAGTGATTACACTGACAATCACCGTTAAATCACTTTTGACCTTTGGAACTGTGTGTCAGTAGTGTTCGTGATGATCAGCAGCCGCCAGGGGAGATCCACTTAATCTTTAGCCAGAGGCTTGGCTTTCGGGAATCCACCATAAACAGGCGTGGAGTTTGTCAGACTAATGTCGCCGTTGCTGTAATAATACACAAGGAAAACACAAGAATGTTTTTCCCCTTCTCTTGGATCCCGGAGATCCTTCCTATTGAATCCAATCCAATTGACTGCTTTTTTCAAGGTGAGTTGATACTGAGGGAATTGTGGGTAAATTATGTCACTCAAGTGTTTTATGGAAAATATATGTGTAAACTAGTGTGGTTTTGTCTGTGTGTTTTAAAGGTGTTGTTGCTGCATGTGGAATATCAGTGCTGTGCAGCCTGATGAGAGTGTACTACTTCACTCAAATATGCGGGTGAGGTTTTTGCCATGGAGTACAGTACATCAGGGATGTTCAAACTACTGCCTGGGGCCTTCTGGAGCCTGTGCGGGCTAGCATATACCGTACTAAAAAGAGCAATTGACATGTACGGCCCCGTCAATGCCTGCCTTGTAGTACTTACTTTCTACACTAGGTGACGCGGCAGGAGAACGGAAGGAATTTGTCTGATTTTCACTTCCTTGTTTTCCGCCAATCACATCATTTGGTACTGTTCTTCACATTACATTAAACGCCGGTGACTTCATGTCTGAATGGAAACTGCAATGAAATCGAATAAAAAGTTCATGTACAATTTTGGGACACACAGTATAGAAATGATATACAAATGCTTTGAGTATCTTTCGCTAGACTGGTGAATTGGTTTTCGTGTATGAAGTAAATTTAAAGAAGAATGTCAAAATAGCCCTTGAATCATTTTGGAGAAAAACGTTTGGACATCCCTGCTGTACATGATCAGATGCAGTAAAGTTATTTTTCTTCTACATCTTTCTGAGCAGTGATTCTGAAACAGAGAACAAGGAGTCAAAACGCCCCCTTAGCGGCCATTGGAGATCATTAGTCCACTTTTGGGCTTTGACTGGCATCCTGTCTTTGATTGGCCCACGGGTTTCTTCTCTGATCGTTCTGGAATTTTCCCTGCGAGCCGTTTCTGCCTGGACATCCGCACGCCTGGTGAGTCAAGACAAAGAAGCAGATGATGTCTTCCCAGTTAAGACTAGTTTCTCATGTGCTTTTCTTTTGCCATAGGATGCTGGTGACAGAGGCCTAGGACTTGTCCTCATCCAGAGCCACTTTTCCCTGGGTTGCAGCATCACCTGTACTCTATACTTTCTCCATCAGGGAGCGCCGCACAGCTCCATAAGCTTGTTCCTGGCCGCCGCCTTCAGTTGGGCGCTGGCAGGCTGTTGCAATTCTCTGTGGAGTCACGTGGCCCGACTCTACCCATTGCACAGTACTGAGCGCTACTGTGGGAGGTGCATCACTCTCCTGTCCTCAGGACACACCCTGCTGGCCTTTCTGCAGAGACTGGTTGTCTTGGTGTTTGCCGTGGCGGTGGTGGCCTCCTTCTCCACAGTTTATGACCACTTCCTTTCCCACAAGGAAGCGCTTAAGTTTTGGACTCCCCTCACACTTTGTTACACAATGCTGGTGGTATATAATCAAGGTGAGACTCAGTTAATAAGGATTTCACTCTTTCAGAAAACGGTTTTCAAACATTTTTGGCTCTCTCTTCAATTGAAAGTAATGGCCATATGCACCTTGAAATGCAATGGGAATTGTTTAATAGGTAGCAACTGCATCCTTCCATCCACTGCCGCAAGCTGACATGCAGTGCTTCTACTACCAACATGGCTGTGAACAGAGGGGAGAAACGTTACCATTTTAGCAACTTCGTCACTAAATAAACTCAAGTTTTCCATCCACTCTGACAACTATTTTTTTCCAAAAAGGGACTAGCAAGTTTAAATCCTGCTATGAAACACAAAATGAGCAGAATCATTTTCACAATGTGTTCGAGGCTGGTGGAACAC
Source organism: Hippocampus comes (assembly GCF_001891065.2). Classification (NCBI taxonomy): domain Eukaryota; kingdom Metazoa; phylum Chordata; class Actinopteri; order Syngnathiformes; family Syngnathidae; genus Hippocampus; species Hippocampus comes. The sequence continues at coordinate 4,213,457 of NW_017805625.1, read as the reverse complement.
AATCACAGAGTTCATAGTGCTGAACCAAAAATGTATACACTCCAAAAGTTGGAATTTATTGACATATTGGAGACTTTTGACCTGATATTTGTGCTTCACGTTCCCTCCCATTTTACCCAGAGGATCAACAACGTCAGATGGGCACAGACACCCTGTTGCATACTGTCGTGCTGCGCTTGGGGTCCCTGCTGGTGCTAATGCTGACAATGGGAAACTGGTCCGACGTACTCCACGTCCTCGTCACTTTCCTGGGAGAAGCCGTCTGCCTCCTGTTCTCTCAAGATCTGCTGCAGTTTGCGTTAATGGTCTGTGCGTAAAAGCTGCGATCACTACAATCTAATATTTATTGTTATTTTTCCCCATTGCATTCAAGGAAATTATAGCCAAATGTCAATCCTTAATATGGACATGTCTCCTTTTTATAGGAAGAAGAGGACACCAACATGACCAAATATGGACAAGGCTCCAGTTACAGAAAGAGGGAGCATCCGACTAAGACACCATCAAAAAGCAGATGATAATTGAAGTCTAATTCCAATACAAATCATGTTTATTATAAATGACAAGACTTATTCCCACATTATGGCGAGCTTCTCGTTTTTACTTACATCAACTATTAGGACAAAAAGTAAGTTTACTTTTGGCCCTGCTGCTATGTGTGGGTCGGTCCATGCGGTATTCAAAACACCCATCCATCCAATTTCATGAGTGCTCATCCTCATTAGGATCACGAATGAGCACAACTGACTGTGTGAGATATGGGAGACAATAAGGACATTCTTAAAATTGCTGAGTTGAAAGTAACCCAAATTGGGTGAAATAGCTAACCGAGAGCTGGGTCCAAAAGGGACAGCGCCGATGCTGGGCTATTTATACCCAACGCATTTAGTTGAGCACGTTGAGTCAAGATTTGGATCCAACAAGTGGTAAAAACTACCAATTGTGATGAGTTAAAACTACTGAGAAATGGTTTATAAGGTTATCAGTATGGTTGTGTTAAAAATAATACACAAGAATTTTTTTTACCAACATTTTCTAACAAGAGCAAGCAAGTTTCCCATGTCAGGAGACACCTCAGCAATTATGATATTTCCATGGGTGGGTCATTTAACCTGACTGGGACTTGAACCCCAATTTCTGTGTCCAAAGTGGTGGTACCCAATGAGCCATTCTAGCTCAACCAATGTTGACATGTTTATTTATTGTAAAAGAATGTTGCATTATATTTGCACACCCATCGATAATGGCGACCAGCTCCAGCCCACCCAAATCCAATCGTCAACCCAATCAGCTGGGTCCATACAATTAACCCAATCTACTCAAAATACAAAGATACCTAGCAAGTGGGTTAAGAAAACAACCCATCTTTTTTTTTTCCACGTGCAGATTATGTTCTGCTCTGTATGTGCATGAACCAAATGGACGTGACAAGACATGTGCTGATACCATGTCAAATTGAAAATATTGTGTAAGGAGGAAGAGGAGAACAAAAAAGAGGCAGTACAGTATAAAGTACTGACGCGATGCAGGGAAATTATTGTAAAGTTACTGGAAAGCCCTGTGGATGTGCCAAAAGATAGCACAGGTATCTGACGTGGTGTCTTTCTGATGGAAACGTCATATACTTTATGGCACTAGCTTTCATAAAAAGGTGGAAGTATGAATTGCACAAGCATTGCCTGACTTTCTGTTTTAGTATATCCATCTCATGCATCTTGGCTCAAATGGCGAACCTGCTTTTTTTTTTCTTCAGCGGCATTATACGATACCATCTACGTCGTGTGAAAAAAAATTGAAAAATATGTAAAGCCAGCAACATGTGGTCAAATGTGTTTTCGTGCTGCACCAATACTGTACATCATGCTTTGCGACTGACAGGTCCAAAGTGAACTCCGCCTCTGGCCAAGTTTGCTTGCATAGGCTCCACCTTTCCTATGACCGTGAATGTGATAAGCAGTAGAAATGGATGGACAGACAAGTACATCATATTTTCCCCTAAGACTGACAGTTTACCTTTTACGGTGAGTACGGAAGTGATATTGCCAGCCAGAGAAAGGGAGGAGGAGGCGTGCAGGGACAAGAGTAACAGGTTGGAAGTTGACAAGGAGTGGCCTTCTGTCGTTATAAGCGCACTCTTTAGAGTAAAGTCCACCAAGAAAAATCGAGAAGTAACACAGTGCTGTTGGGACGCCGACGAAGGAAGCAGGCAGAAAACTACCATCACGTCACCTCTCAGGTACTAAGCACTGACTGTTTCTTTCTTTATTTTAAAATAAAATATGTTGTGGTGGAAATGCCAATGGTGAAATGACATTCTCACTTGGGGCATCTCTTCCCTGGGTGCCAATGGCAACCCTAGGTCCAGACAGCAGTTCGAAACAATAGTTTTATCTAATAATTCCTGTCCTGTTGTTTGGGGAGTAACTGCAAGCTCTCTGTCCGCGTTTTCATTCAAACAACCGAGTGAACATAACTGGCTGAGAGTGGTGGAAAAGTCAGAAAGCATAAATACTTTGTTAGTGTACCGAAGTAGGATTGTCACATATGTGTACTTTACGTCAGGATTATTATTATTTTTTTATTACTTTTTACTTTTACTCTCTTACATTAAAAAAACGGACATCTTAACTTCCTAATCTCTACTTCTCAAAATTGTCTTGGGACTTTTTTCAAACCCCCGCGGATGATGACACAATGTAATAAAAATCTAGAATAAATAAAAGAGAGAGTGTGTTAATAGGTTTTATTCAAAAAGACATCTCATATTCAGTACATTTAATTCCAGTCGCTCAGTATGAACTTCATGCTAACCACAAATAGGTTTTTCCACAGCCATGGCATCGGGAGAATCAAGCAAGAAAGTGTCCAGTGTCTTCATCACCTTGGCAACTCCTCACCAAGCGAAAGCCAAGCAACACAGTGGCAACAAAAAGGGATGGGTGCATGCAGGACCTTCCCAAAGAAGCTCAGGATCTCACAGCTCTGCAACTGAAGAGCTTTCTCAAATGTCCTTGAGCTCTGAGAGCCGTGCATCTGTCCAGTCGGGACACAACATGGGAATGTTGTGGGAAAACGACAATAAGGATGTTGCAGGTATTTATGACAAAATGATATTGTCATATATATTTACTCTTAAGATGTATGCAGGTTGTACTCATGTTTCTCTGTGTTCAAATGAACCATTAATTAATATAAAATAGTTTATCTACTTCATTTAGAGTTCTTAACTTACTCAACACTTTGTCTTGCAATCTTTATATATCTATCACACACATAAAGCTTATTGGTCCAAAAATAGGAGGCAGAGTTTTGTTTTATTATTTTTGAAATTGCAGCCTCTGCGATTTGAAAATTGCATTCTACTACATTGCGATGTTGGTTTGAATGTTCAGCTCTGATTTACAGTATAACTACTTACTTTATATGTGCATTTTCCCTATGAAGCTACAGGAAATGAAAACGGAAACAAAAATATGGAGTTGCCTTTCTTTGCACACTGTGTCAGCATCATGGAGGAGCATTCGCGGGCAAACACGTACAATGAGTCATTGTTCGCCACCCACTGCAGTGCATCCTTTTTGTGCGAAACTCCCAAATTAATGTTTTTAAATTATGTGTGATATGACTTATTTTGGTCCACAAACATTGAAATGAAAGTAAAAACGAACCAAGGTAAAAAAAATAAGAAAACCAAGTGATGATCATTTGCATATACGCCACATCACTTCCTGTCAATGTCCCGTATCGAGTGGCCTTGCCAAGTATAAAGTGACTTGACTGCTTTAAATTTAGTCTAAAATTTGACGCCTCTATGGGAGTGTTTATTGAGCAACAGAATGTGCCCCCCTCCAAGATGTGTTTCGATCTCCGCACTGGTCACAGATTCTTGAACACAACAGAACACCAAACTGTTCCCATAAAGTCTGAAGCATGCAATGGGTGAAGATGAAAAATTAAGAACCTTAGGTATTCGAGTGATTATTTATGTTGTAAAAAATATTCTGTTTTACCTTTCAGGATCATCAGATGTCTTTTCACCCCCCGCTCTTCCTCCTTCTCCTCCCTCTTTGCTGCATTCATATCTCCCGGATCCGGTGCCCACACCATCACCTCCACCTGCCCAGAAACCTGTCTCACGCCCTCCGTCTTCGCCCCGACCCACACCGTCACCTCCGCCTGCCCAGAAACCTGTCTCACGCCCTCCGTCTTCGCCTCAGCCGCCACCTCCTAACAAAGAGGTAAACGTTAATGTTAAGTCGCTAAAAATTCCATGCTTCCGCTGATCACTTCGACCAACAAAATACCAAGGAGGAAGGCCTTTTTTCCCTGCAAATAAAGAACATTCCGAGACATTCATATGAGGATTAGATGAGGAATTATTTGTTCCATCAATACAGCGATGACGTAATGCAACGAAATTGGCAGAAAGCATCAGTTCAAACATGAGAACAGCTCTCAGCATGTTACAACACGGGTTTAGACCAGTATACAGACAAAAGAACAAACATCTACTGGAATTAAATCAGTACTGCGGGTAAAGGTACGCACATATTTGTAGAACATGCAGGTGTACTTGGTTTGTTTCTGCCATTTTTGTTTACATCAATTATTTGCTTTGCATTTAAGGTGGCGCCATCTAGTGGAACGAATGCAAAAACACCGCCAAATGAGATCCATGAAGATTATCCCAGTGAGAGCAGAGGTAATATTTTTCTGACTTCTATTCACATCTCTCAGGCATTGATGATGTATGCAATCTAACCTGTTCTTAATTTGCATGCAATGCAGGCTTGTGTGGTTTCTGTCGGAAGCCCATACCTTTTTCTGAACCAGCGTTAACCGCTTTGAAGCGGATTTACCATAAAGGCTGCTTCACGTGCAGGACCTGTAGTAGCCCTCTGGCTGGAAAAACGTTCTACCACAGTGCCGAAATCCCTGAATGTGAAGCGTGCCATGAGGTAAAGTCTTCACTACTTATAGTTGAACCTGCAAGTTTCAAAATTTGAATGGATTCACCCCTCGCCCCCCCCCCCCCAACCCCCACACCCATCAACCCAATTTGAATGGCGCCCCCCCCCCCCCCCCCCCCCCAACCCCGACACCCATCAACACCAAATTTGGGGATGCTCAAATTTGGGGAGTCCACAAAAACGCATGCTGACTTTTTAGCTATATTAGGTCAAATTGGGTAACATTTCTTGCCTTTTGAAAACTTTTCATTACAAATATTTTCCTGCACTTTGCCTAAGAAGTAAATCAAAAGCCTGCAGGACTTTGAGGGAATTATTGTTGTTTTCCAGATACAAAAAAAGAAGCCAATTCAAACTACTCTTGTACATATCTGTTCTTTTCGTTCTTGCAGAACAGTCTTGAGCGTTGCTGGTCATGTGGCGAAAAGATAAGAGGGCAACTCATTCGGGCACTCCAGCGAACATATCATACTTCTTGTTTTACTTGTGCAACTTGTAAACAACCACTGGAAAACTTCATGCAGGCCGACAGTGGAGAAGTCTATTGCTATCTAGACTACAGCAGGTATGACAATAACAGCCAACAATTGTAGCTTTCCAATATTTAATATGCTGACACAGCATATTTCCGAGCTGTCACATTTTCCTAGTTTGCTGTCTGGATTTACCTTGTTTTCCGTTTCCTCTTGATTTCTATGAATTCAGGATGTTTGCTAAGAAGTGCAGCGCCTGCCACCAGCTAATTATAGCCAGTGATGGGAGTCTTCCAGGACATATCGAAAGTAATGGACGCCACTTCCACAAAGAATGCTACAGATGTGAGGTATGGGCATTACCAGATGACAAAGTTGATTCAAAGATGTGCGCATGACCAAGCTGGAGTCAATTATGATATCCCCCCCCCCCCCCTCAGGTTTGTCACTTCAAGTTCTCTCTGGAGAAAGAAGAGTATGGCTGCTATTCTGTGAATGGGAAAAGGCTTTGTCTCACATGTTGTCAAAAGCAATGAGCAACACACAAGAGAATCGCTCTGGCTTCTCTGTCAAGCAACAAACCAAAACCACGGATGTGATGGGAGACTAAACTGGCACATGCAACATACGTTTGAATCAAATGTTTTCAATGTGTAGTTTGTTTAGTAGCAAGACTGTTCATGCGTAGAAGCTGGGTGTGGGAATCACACAAATCAATATTTTGCTTTCATACTAATAATATCACAATACAGCAATTGGATGACAATGTAGTTGTTTAATCTTTAAACGAGTAGTATGTAATTACTATGTAATAAAACATGGATTCATTGGTTGTTTAATTACCCAGTCAGGAGAATACTGGGACTCACATCCCATTGCAAAATCAAAATCATTATAAAGTATTTGCGCATCAAACAGCCATAATTTCAATATTTTGATGATTAGGTATACTGTATAGAAAATCACATACAAAGATTTTTTAATGCATATACAATGAAATCTCCACCTTTCCCAAAAAGACGTATGTGTAACACGGCATTGTAAATTATTCCCACTGTGCTTGTTCCTGACCATGAGTTCAACATTCAAAATAAAATGACACTGTGAAGTTTTTGTTTAACCACACAGGAATCATGTCAAAATGGCCTGTCTTGGTATCCAAATGAATTCTATCTACACTTCTATGTAATTAACTTTTTATTAAAACAGTCTCGTTGGGTCCTTTATGTACTTTTTGGTATGACTGTGAAAACAAATACTGAATGCACATACAGCTGACATAAATCTATATGCAACATTGGCGATACAGTTGAATGTGAATCTGTTGGGGTTGCACATTATGTTGATCTACACAAAAAGACAGCCGCTGTTCTTGACATTAGAAAAAAGTAAGCATATGTGGTAGTTCTGGAGGATGTGTGGGTGTCAATGTGTGAAAAATTGGAGATACATGAAAACAAATTGGCCTCATCTACTTCTATTCATGTACACTTACAAAAAATGTTGTGTTGAAATCATTCAATTTTATTTGATTAAATGGCTGCACCAAATAAAATCATCTGGATCCAGACACGTTTTGTAAGTAGATGTATACCCTACTTAAAAAACGTACTCGGAAATAAATGGAGTAAATTCAACAAAAACTTCTTTCAGTGTAGTGCAAATGTAATCGGTTAATATTTTTGTTTTAAATACGCCGTGAGCTAGTGATGACACGAGAGACAATAAAGTGTGTCGTAGCAAATGATCCACTTCCACTTAATTGGTCCAAAAATAATAATTCATTTTAATTCATTTTCTTCAAATAATGTATCTTTGTTCATCTATCTATGCCAGTGATGCACAGTGACAGGCAGAACAATTCAATTCCCTTCCACTAGATGGCAGAAGGTACATTATTAATTTGTGTATCCACTTGTGACAGTTTTGTTTAGTGGTGTTCCGAAATTTTGAAATCTGATGGGTTAAAGAAGCAAATTAATTGCTAATAGCTAAAGTTACATCTGCCCATGCCACTGATTCTGAAGGCTCTGAGTCGAGTAGATTGGCATGGTAACACAAGAAGCCCAAGCTGGAATCAAACCCTGCACCTCTGCACTCTGAGGTGGACATAACCAGTTAACCACTGTGCCACCCATCAGAAATGTCAATAATTTATATTTTAAAGTTGTTCCAATTTAAATGACAGACCCCCTCCCTCCCAAAAAATACAAGTGTTTCCAGTGCACTTGCTCTAGAGTTAAAATGACATCAGACGGCTCAGTTTGCAAACGTCACATGCCCAAACCCACGAAACAGGTTAGCTATGACGGTTGTTACCTGAGGCCTTCAGCACTGACACTTGTATGGAATATTTTTATTTGACTCCCTTTTTCATGACTACAGGATGATATGGGGGATTCTGAGTTGAAGTTGTCAATAACCTCTAATGTAGCACTTATCATGTCTTTAGCTAATTTATTAGCCTCTCGCCAAGATGCTTGCTTGATGACTTCAGATTGATTTTTTTGATCAGTTTGAACTGGCATTAAAAAAAGTAACAGTATGTAAATTTGTTTAAGAAAATAATTATTAGAAGCGGAGTTTGTAATTGTCAAACATGTCACCTGTATTAGTCCATAGCTAAAATGTGTGCTGAAGTAAAATAATTTTGAGACTATTTTTGTTCAAATGAACACTCTCATTAGATCAAAATGTACAATATGTTAATCTGTAGGTGAAACGGATACAAAAGTAGTGAGTAACTCTTGATTGTATGTGCATTATGTTACAATTCATTGTAATACAGAAAAGCCACAGAAGTGCATCAGCAACTGCGTCATCCTTGACCATATACGAGGCCATTATTACAATATTTTAGCATTAAGCTCGTGAACCATTGTTAGTCAACACTGTTTGGTTCTCTTGAATACACAATGTGTAATTATCCTGTATTTACAGTAGTTTGACAGTAAACTTCACCTGGGAGTGGTGTCAACCATCTTGAAGCCTCTTTTATTGATTAATTGCTCACCACATAAGTCAGTTGAATTGAGTTTATTCGCACCATAGTTGAATAAATAACACAATTGTGTTTTATCTGTGCGCGTACAGGTCAAGAGATTATGTGGGGGGGCTTTGTTGCAAAGGGGCAAGCAAGGACCGCCACTGACTAGTCTACATTTGGCGGAATCGTGTGGGCCCTCCCAAAGGGTGCGCGCAGCCTGTGCTCGCGCAGCTCGCACCCTGAAGCGCGCTCTCGTGCCTGACTCGAGGACGCAGCGGCTAAAGCTAAAAGAGCAGCGGGCGAGTAGGCCCGCGTCTGCTTGGCATAAATACGTCGTCGTTCATTTTGTTCCGACGGACCCTTCGACCAGCTGGGATTTCAAACGCGCCCGATCATATGTGTGTGAAGGGGCAAAGGATAGCGCAAGATGGTTCGGGAAACCAGACACCTTTGGGTGGGAAATTTGCCCGAACACGTTCGAGAGGAGAAAATTGTGGAGCATTTTAAACGGTAGGTTACGCAAGAGGGGGATTCTGTGGTGGCGGAGCAGCGCGCCATATACAACATTGAGCCGTCACTGGCTAGCCCATCTTCGATGCTAACGCTAGCGTGTGCAAACTATGAGAAGGGGGCTTTTCAAGTTCTGCTCGAGTTGGACTACACAACGTCGCGATTTCTAAGGGCACGCTGTACCAAAGGGGCCCAACCTAGCGCCGCTGTCGACGGTATTTGCCGAATTAGCTAACTTGTGCTACGAGTGATAAGCAAGGCGCTAGCCACAAGCTACCTACCACCCAGCCAACCATTTTGTGGCAAGTCAATACGTTTTAATGATCGTTAAAAGACACACGGTCGCACACGTTTAACGGGCACATTATATAAAACTTGCACTGCATCGTTGTTTTTTATTTGTATGTGTGTATACCAAATGCATGTTAATTCCCGCGAGGGTGTTAGAGTCGTGCGTTTAGAAAACACTCCAGCTCGAATTTGCGAAAAAAATCAGACAGCCGACCGGGCCCATCTTCAAATATTAGCTGGTTGTTGGACTGCTCAAAGGCACTTTAATCACCATTCTAGGTCTAGATGTTACTTATGGTGAATGCACTCGCCTAAAACGAAAGCTTGGCGGCCGTCTGGTTTATGCTCCAAAGGTTGGAAAAGGTTAAAACGCAACATGTCGTTTTCGCATGCGGGGAGGGTGGGGGTGGGGGGGCATTCGAGGAACTCAACAAACGCATCTCCAAGAAAACAAATAGTATCCATGTTTCAGCAGCAGCTACTGCAAATAATCTCAATTTAATCTCTTTTCTCAATTATTTCCTCAGATATGGTATTTCCCCAATTTGAAAATGCTGGATGCTTGACTATTTACTGTGCAGCTCCTTGTTTTTTCCTCCTCTTTCGGAATATTTAATGCCTGCTGTATTTGCATGAAGTATACATTACTCTCTTATCTTGAGTTAATCAATTCCATTTGATTTCATCCATTCTCAGGTATGGACGTGTGGAGAGTGTTAAGGTCCTGCGGAAGCGAGGGTCAGAGGGCGGCGTTGCAGCCTTTGTGGATTTTGTGGATATCAAAAGCGCTCAGAAGGCACACAATGCCGTCAACAAGATGGGGGACAGGGACCTTCGGACTGACTACAATGAACCTGGGTCAGTCCCAAGTGCTGTTCGGGGCCTTGATGACAGCTCCCCCTCGAGCAGTCGGGACGTTACAGGATTCTCTAGGGGAACAGTTGGACCTGTCTTTGGCCCCCCTGTGTCCCTTCACACCAGAGAGGGGCGTTATGAACGGAGAATAGATGGGTAAGTGGACATGGTCACCAATCCGTGGAAATCTCGGTATGAGATAGGTGTAACACCTAATCACATAGTTGGTTTATTCCGAAGGGATGTATGCCTCACAGGGGTCTCACAAAGGTAATTTAGGGATCGGTCCGCTTTTCATCATAATTGACTTGCCATGCCCATGGGATTAAGTAAATTTACCACACATTATGATTTCTTAAGGTTACATTAATACCAGATCTGTTTATGGATATTACACCCAAAAGGAATATCCTGGCGAGTTCTGGATTTATTTTGTTGGAAATTACCCTTTCCTGGGAGCTTTTGGATACTTGAAAGCCATTTTTTCCCCAGGATATGGATCTAAGTTTTTATTTTGACACAAAAAATGAAATCTGGAAGTAAGTCCATGATGCAAGAAAGCCATGGTGGATTCACGGGTATTGGGTATTTTATCATAACCTTTTTCAGGACTACCTACATCTGGTTATCCTTTTGTCTGTCTTGGCAATTGCTGATAGCTGGATTACTATTTTTTTTTTCTTCCCCCAAATATTTTTCAATCCATGGATACAGCCTGTTCTGAACCTGGAATTTAATCATTATGCAACCCAAGGCCCAAAAAATTAAATGCTGTTTTTTTGTTTTGTATTTTTTTTAAGCCAATTTTAGCACACGATGAAATAGAGTAGCTACATTTCCTACGAAATATGGAAGCTATACTTAGAAGACTTCACAAGAACACAGAGGATCCCTTCTATTATCCAGGGAGGTTTATGGAGCTATTCCTGAAGAAGATACCAGAAGTCTGCACCATTGGATGTACCCTCCTGGATGTATGCCTTGGATGTACTCACTTGAATCCTAGTGTGGATTGGTGTAGCTGCCATTCAGTTGGATTACTTGTATGTGGATGTAGCTGTGTGAGGTTGCCCAATCTGCAGTGAAAAGAGATCCGAAGACAACTTTTCCAAAGTAATACCACAACCTCAAGCCAGCCAGCAGGCACATCGGATACGATCCGTGGAGTGTGGAATTATGCCATATCCAACAACTGGGATTTTATAGCTTGTTATTATGGAGTTTAATTATCAACAAAGTGTGTTCCGTTTTACATATCACGTAATACAATGACAAAGCCCAAGGAATACATTTTTGACTCCTTTAAAGTGGAATTTTTGGAAAGTACTTTTTGCTTAGATGATCCATTTGGATGTTCTGTTTAAGCGACATGGACTTGTCTGAATTATCCTGAAGTTCATCATCTTTATTTTATTTTTTTTAGAGCTTTATGTTCCTTTGTTTTTTTGCTGCTCTACATGTTCAGAAATCCATTAATTCTGTGGTTGTTTTATTTTTCTTTTTTTCCTCCCCTCATCCCGTGAAGGAAATTCCATTGCCTAACAGTGGATTATCTGATGGCCTCATGCTCCACAGTAATTGAAGATTACTTGCAGTCTGATCGAAGAGAGCCGTTTTTGGCACATTAGAATAACAGATTTTTCCTGTTGGTTTTTCATTCCGGCTCTCACATTCTGACCACCTAGATTTTATTTGGATTAGTTACAGTAACTTCTTACAAAAAAGGTTGGTATTTCTCTGTCCCTTGCTTTTTCATCTTCCATTGTGTTTGTCTGACATTGCATCACATTTAGATTAAAAAAAAAAAAAAAAGTTATACCCGACGAGAATAGTCTGTAAATCAAATAAAATATTTGTGTAGGTTTTGTTATTTTATATGTATACATCTAATTGGGATAAGGGATAGCACGTCTGCCTCACAGTAGAGTTGTTCGAATCTCTGCTCAGGCCCTCCTGTGAGAAATTAGCATGTTCTCACCCTGCATGCATGGGTTGTGTCGAGCTACTCAGAGTTCCTCCCACATTCCAAAAACATGAGTTGTTGTTTAGCTATGCCTGCCCTGCCATTGACTGGTGACCGGGCCAGTGCTTATATCACTTGCTAACCCACTGTTGTCATGCAACGTGAAACTCTAGAAATCCGTCAAATGTTACACTGTCAATTGGGATATTAACTGCGAAATATTAATTGTGAATGACTCGTATTTTTAGGACATTACTGGTCGTGGTCAAAAGCTTTGTCATGTTGGCAGTGCTTATCCTCTTTAAGGTAACGGGTGACTGGAGCCTATCCTATCTTATTTTGGGCAGTCGCCGGGCTATACTGTATGTATACACGACAAAATAATTTCATGCCCATACTTAAACCTTTGCACTATTTAGGGTGTCTTTGAATGTTTTTGGAATGTTGGAGGAAGCCGGAGTACCAAGAGAAATTAACTCAAGCGTAGGGAAAACATGCAGACCCCACACTGGAAGGACAGAGCCCTGTTTCGAACCCCTTAGCCTCAAACTGTGAATTAGATGGCGTAACCACTCAGACACAGTGCTGCTCTGTTGCTGTCCAATACGAAAAACATAGAAGAATGGTTTTAAATTTTCAGATTAAACAGCTTCAATTTGGACAAAGACTTCTTTGGCTGGCGACGATACACAATACAGAATGCAAAGCTGAATGTCAAGGATCCTATTGACCCGCTTCTCTTCTCTATCCTCTTGTCATTTTGCAGTAGCTCAGAAACCCGCGAACGTGCGTATGACCACAGCCCATATGGACACCATGAGCGAAGTGGCACTTTTGACAGACAGCGGCACTACAATGCGGACTATTACAGGGAGCGCTCTTTGTTTGCTGCTGCTGGTCCAGGGAGCAGTGCCATCAGCGGAACCTTTGAGGCATCAGACCCTCATTTTGACTCTAGAATTCGAGACCCCTTCTCTCTTGCGACTGCGACACGACGCGACCTCTACAGAGACGACAGAGGACGACGTGTTGATAGAACGTACCATCACCGTCGGAGTCGATCGTCCCATTCCTCACAGTCTCGACACCCTTCCCCCCAGCGGACAACTGGACAGACCTCCAAAACTGCTCATTCCCCTAAACGAGCCCCTCTGTCCCCTGGAAGAGGCCCCCGATCTCAATCCCGCAGCAGATCTTCAAGCTCTGATTCCGTGAGCAGCACCAGCAGTACAGGCAGTGGCAGGTGGGTCAATTTTGCGGCGTGGGGGGCAGTGATGCCGTGTTGATATCTTTTATCTGTCTCATTGGTTCGCCCCTCAGACGAGCAAATGTGACATAGTGTACTCTTTTGACGACAGTGACTCCAACAGCAGCTCAAGTGATGGATCACGAGCGCGTTCTGTTCAGTCGTCAGCTGCTCACGCGCCACCTCAGTCATCAATGGTGCTTGACTCGGATGAGCCACGTAGAAGCTTTGGGATTAAAGTGCAAAATCTCCCGGCACGATCGACAGGTGAGCTTTGTCCCTGGTATTGAAGTTTCATAAACCGGAATAGGCCAAACTACACGGAAGGTGTGACCACTGTGTGTTTGTTAAAATTTAAACACACTGTATGGAGACATTGTTCGTTTCTAAGGTCATGTCGCTTGTAATCAGTAAGACTTTTTATAAGACATGCTCTTGGGATTGTATGTATGATTGTGCACACTTACGAAATGTAATAATTTTCTCTTCAGACACAAGTTTAAAAGACGGACTATTCCATGAGTTCAAGAAACATGGCAAAGTGACCTCCGTGCAGATCCATGGAGCATCAGAAGACCGCTATGGTCTGGTGTTCTTTAGACAGCAAGAGGATCAAGAGAAAGCCCTTAGCGTCCCTAAAGGAAAACTGTTCTTTGGCATGCTGATTGAAGTCACTGCATGGAATGGTCCTGGTAAGTGATGTTTAATATAATCAAACCTTTGATCAAATGATGAATGTCCAGTCATACCTCGGGTTTTTCGACCATAATCCGTTCCAGAAGGCTGTTCGAAAAGGGATTTGTTCTAAATCCGAAACTATTTTATTAGCCCATGATTAGGGGCTAATACCTATGCAGAAATAACAAAAAAAAACAGATTTGCGTAAATCCCAACAAACACGTCTGCTCACAATTAACGTTACACGAGGAAGCGCCACTTCCTTGTGTAAGGAAGCCGAGAGGAGTCGAGTGGCGTATTCGGGTTTGCTCAGTTTGGTCGAAAATCGGTTTTCGGTCGTAATCTGAGGGGTAAAAATCTCAAATTTTCTGGTTGAAATCCGATTTGGTCGATAACAGAGACGTTCGAAAACCGAGGTTTGACTGTATCTTGTTGCTGTCCGTTTGACATTGTATACCATAAACTATGATCCCAAAACACTTGAATTGCGTTTGAAATTTACAAACACCTTCAAACACTGCTGTATTCTTAAACTTCGTGGTATAAGTCATGCTTGCGTTCAAATATAAGAAAGGACAGTGCATATTTAGGAACATATCACACCAGAGCTAACATCAATAGAGTGGATTAAAAACAACACCACAATATTTTTAATTCTTTATTCCTAATTACCCCACGATGAGTTGACAACCAGTCCAAAATACAGGACGGTATATCCTGCTTCTTGCCCAGATTGGATATGCTCCAGCTCATCCATGACCCGAATGAAGTGTTATCAAAAATGGAAGCGAGTTGACCTTAAAAGATGAATGAGCACTGCCCCTGCATCGATTTTATATTTAAGTTGAAAACAATCGAGATAAGATGTAATTCACACGTATTGTTTGCATTTGTTTGCGAATGTGGCATTGCAAATTCCTGCAGGGCCTAAATGTAAAATGTAAAAAGCTAACCGCAGGAAAAATAAAACGCTTGATCACAAAAGACAAGCTTATGGCAGCTAGCCAGTCTGTGGTTAGCGCGGCAAGCCAGTGTAGCAGTCGGCAGAGAAATTGCACAAACAGATGTGACTCAGACACCACCAGAATAGGAAAATTGCTTGCCGTTTAGTTTTAAAACTGCAAGTTTTGAATGCAGCCTCACTTAACTCCCGCCGTGTCTCTGACTAAGAGCCTCACCCATCAACTAAACTTCTTATGTCTATAACATCCACCCATTATCCAAGGCGTTTAATGTTTCTTTATTTACAAAACTGCAAACTTTTCATTTAGTCTGTCCTGCTTAGAACTTTAATCACTGTATTTGGCTGAGGTTTGAATGTTGAGTGGTCAAACAAGTTGATTGGATTACAATTGTCTAATTTGATTCAATGTCACCACATGTTTAGATATTACAGCAATTTTCTTTATTATTTCTATATTACTACTGTTTGGTTTTCATCATTAAATATAAGCAGTCGTCCACAAACTTCCCTTTTTATATTTAAAATAAGTTAAACAGAAAGTTTGACAATGATTATAACAGAAATAAATATTGTTGTCTTAGCCGACATGCATTGTGAACATGGTCAAGTTTTATTTAAATTATCATTATTGTAAAGGTAGCTAGCCCCCACCCACCACCCCCTTTTTTTTCGTGGAGTGGCTATGCTGAGGGATCTTATGTTGCTGATCCAATGTTCGGAACAAGTCTTGAAAAGCTGTGTTGTCCGCTCGAGAATACGGCCATAAATCCTTGGCTGTAAAGGCTCCCACGGTCTAGGATATTTTCTTTGTCTGAGTTTGGCAGGATTGTTGAAACTCAGGTCGTTTCTTTGGCTGGCGTAGTTATCAATTCAGGGTGTAAACGGCTCACATGATTCCTTAAATTGTTGGTGTTCCCGACATTTAATTTTTGTGCGAAAAGCTTTTCACTGTGGTTGACTTATCCAAGTTAACCACAGTGAAATGCAAAATGGTGTCCAAATTTCAGCATGCCTCCAAAGAGGCAAAGTATTAGAAATGGCTCTCAATATGCAAATGGGTTCACATAACTTTTTTGGGGTCAGGTTGTTAGAGGTCTGGGGAATTTGTGAGATTTTCAGGTCTACTTAAAAGTTTTTATCGAAAGTAGATACTCAGAATAACATGGCAGGTTTACATTAGTTTGGCGTGTTCACACGTATGCAAAACAAATACTGATTCATCGCTCGGTTCCTTTTGTAAGGCTGAATCAGACCAAATGTGAGAATGCAGACGAATTGTGCACCGATTTAAACTGAAGTGCGCGTCGCCGAATACTACAGTCTACTTTTTAATCCCAACTGTTTTATTAAGACATTTGTCCGAAAGTTCAAATTTCTTGTCATTGTCCAAAAGTTAAAATTTCTCTGCCGGTGCTTGTCATAATGAGACATTTCTTTTCTTAGAAACGGAGAGTGAGAATGAGTTCAGGCCCCTGGATGGTAGGATAGATGAATTCCACCCAAAAGCCACCAGAACATTATTCATTGGCAACCTTGAGAAGACGACCAGCCGTGAACAACTGTTTGAAATTTTTCAACGCTTTGGAGAAATTGTCGTAAGATACCATCTTCCTGTGAAAATCTGTTCTGTCTTTTCTAGCCCTCTAAATGTGTTTTTTGTTCTCCACTAGGACATTGACATCAAGAAAATAAATGGAGTTCCCCAATATGCGTTTGTACAATATTCTGATATTGCAAGTGTCTGCAAGGCCATTAAAAAGATGGATGGCGAGTATCTTGGCAGTAACAGACTAAAGGTAATGTATAATAAATTAGTTTGTTTTTATATGTTTGCCAGTCAAATGCTTACTTTTTGTGTAATGTTCTTACTGTCTTTTTTCCCCTCCTTTTTCTTAGCTTGGTTTTGGGAAAAGTATGCCCACAGCTTGTGTTTGGCTCGATGGGCTAACAACCAATATCACAGAGCAATACCTCACGCGCCATTTTTGTCGTTACGGTCATGTTGTCAAGGTAAGGTGTTGTAGATCCCCCTTTTTTTTTTAAAATATACTTTCATCAAACTGTCTTAATAAGCAGTCTTTCTTTTTTTCTTTTTCTTAGGTTTTATTTGACAGAATGAAAGGGATGGCCCTCATCTTTTACAACAACACAGATTTTGCTCAAACCGCTGTAAGAGAGACCAAAGGCTGGAAGATTGGAGGCAACAAAATTAAGGTGACCTAATTTGTTAAATGTGGCGTTTTTATTAATCGAATAGATTTAAGTTTAACATGTTGTGATCATTTGTTGATGACAGGTGGACTTTGCAAGTCAAGAGAGTCAGTTGGCATTCTTCAGAGCTATGCAGACATCTGGCCAAGACATCAGAGAACTTTATGAAATTCCTCCTGAACGACGGTAAATGGGTTACATAGTTAATTGCATACTTGTAATAAAATTGAGTTCAGTTGTTAACAAGATATTAATCCAGAGGGTCTCCCATAAGGTCTCCATCATAGGAGAAATAAGTTTCTTGACAATCCATACGACTGCTTGCTGAACCGGCCATCAGGATGATGTCAATTCGTTGCTCTTTATTCAAATGCATTCTCTGGGTTGTCTGAAATATGAAGACATAAATGTTGGGATCATATATGTATGGAATGTATTATTTCTCCTATGTTTGGAGACTTACGGGGACACGCTGTAGATAGCATGGGGCGTGTTTACATAATGAGTCAGGTTTAGAATTTAAAAATGTATTTTGCTTAAATAAAGGAAGTGTTCTGTGAACTCTTTTAATTCGGTTTCCTTCTGTTCCCTATTCATGCAACAGGGAGGATCGCAGACCGCTCTACCATGAATTCACAGCAGAGAGAGCTTACTATGAAACTATACGAACGCCTGGCCTTTACCCGGAAGATGCCCGGAGAGAGTACGCTGCTCGCAGTCGGGACCGTTTCCCTGAATTGGAACATTTTCAGGGAGAACATTATGACCCACGATACCATGAAGATCCACGGGACTACAGGGAATACAGAGATCCCTTTGAGCAAGACATTAGGAAATACACATATATTCAAAGAGAGCGGGAACGTTTTGAAGCTGACCGAAACAGATGGAGTCCTTCTCACCATCGGCGGCCTGTTACCCCAGCAGTGTCGCCATCACCCTCTGAGCGGGCTCCCAGGGAATCAGAGCGGCGAGTTTATAGCCAGTCCTCTGAGAGAAGTGGGAGTGTCAGCTCACTCTCACCCCCACACTTCGAAAAATCTGAAAAGACTTTGCTTGAACATGCCTCAAAGAGTGACAAGAGCGAAAAGAGCAGTCAACCTGATCGAGTGGTGGGCTCCGAAAAGACCAAGCGGCCCAAACGAAAAGAGAGAGGTGAAAAAGCAGAAAGAGTCAAATCCAGGAAAGTAAAGGGGCAATCTCCATCCAATACACTACCAGACACAGAGCTCGATGCTGCTCTTGAGGTAGGCCCTGGACGAGGAAAGGGAGCTGAACCAGATGCCCAAGATAGGCAGAAATATAAGGGCGATAATGACTCTATTACGGGAAGTCAATTCTCAGCTGCCCACCACGAGTCGGTGAAAAGCGAAAGATCTGAAACGGTTAAAGGGGATAATTCTGATATGGATGGAAAAAATCGACTCAAGAAACATATTAAAACTGAGATTGGAAATGATGGGAAAGACTCATCGATGGATTCAGATCGCCTTGCAGCAAGAAAAAGGCGCTTTGCTGAGTCAGGTGGAAGGACTATTCACCAAAAGCGAAGCAGGCTTGATGAAGAAGATTCTAATCAATCGCAAGAAGCGAGTGTGATAGCACCATATGGGAAAGAGATAGACTCTGATAAACACAAAGATGCTCTACGGAGAGATTCTAGATTTAAAAGTGGAATCCCAAAGGATGTTCAAGAGGACATAAAAGTACTCAGAGAGAAATCTGAGGGATCGTTGGACCGTTCTGAGTCAAAGCGACTTCCAGCCCACACGACATCCCGAAGACTTTCACTTGAGGGTAATTCAGACCAAGGCTCTTTGAGAGAACAGGAACACAGTGCCATTTTCAAAAGTAGTGGTCAGGTGCCTGAAATTTCCAAAAGCATCAAGATTAAGGAGGAGCCAGTAGACATTGACCTGTCTCAGAGTTACCGCAAGCAAATGGAGCAAAATAGACGGTTGCATCAGCAGCAACATCGAGAGTCTGACAAACCTGGAAAACCGGACAAACCAGGAAGTCCGCACGAAAGTGAAAGTGATGACTTGGAACACCGCAGTCTCGTGCATGAAGTTGGCAAACCACCTGAGGATGTCACCGATAATTTCCCCTCTCACAAACAAAAGAAACTCGACCTGTTTGACACTGAAGGAATTAAGAGAGAGCGTGTCTATAGGAGCTTCAGGCAAAAAAGTGAAGATCCTGACTGGAACAACACTTCCTCTCCAGGACACCAGTTTTCCCACCATACAGAGGAGGACTTTGATCATTTGCAGAAAGAACTTGCCAAAAATGAAAAAATGAACCCCGATTTGGAGCTGCTTGTCAAAAGCACACACAATACACAAGTAAACAAATCCAACACTCTGAATCCAGAAGAGGAGCAACAAAAGCGATGGGAGAGTAGAGTAAAACGAAACATGTTACCTGAACTAAAGTTTTCTAGGACTCTCAACAAAAATATTCATAACCGCAAACGTTTGGAATATGGGGTTTGGCATGATATCGAGCCAGGGGAGGTAAGATCAGACTCCGAAGAGGATCGAGAAGCCAAACCCTGTTCTCCTGTGGCATCTACTTCAAAGTCTTTTTCAGAGAGGCCGAGGGGGGAGAGATTTTCAGACCCCAAAATGGCACATCTTGAAAGAAATAAATTCTACTCTTTTGCACTTGACCAGACAATCACACCAGATACAAAGGCTTTGCTTGAGCGGGCAAAATCCCTCTCATCTTCCAGAGATGATAACTGGTCCTTCTTGGATTATGATACTCACTTTGCAAGTTTCCGCAACCGGAAGGATACCGAGAAGATAGAATCAACACCACGGCCTACACCATCGTGGTACATGAAAAAGAAAAAGATTCGAAGTGGATCTGAAGATAAACTTGATGATCGAAAAGAGGAGCCAAAGCCAGAAGAGCAAGAACGAAGGGAGTTGTTTGCCTCCCGCTTCCTTCACAGCCCTATTTTTGAGTTGGACACCCGACGGCTTCAGCATCTGGAGCGAAAATATGAAGAAGCTGAGCAAACGCAAAATCAGCAAAGTAATCAGCATGGAACTACAGATGGTGAACTCGACTCGGGTCCAGTGGTGCTTTTCCATAGTCGTTTTTTGGAACTTACAAGATTGGAACAACAAAAGAATAAAACCCAATCACAAGAAATGATAGCAGAGATAAACGTTGAAAAAACATCAACGGAAGAGCCACAGATGTTGCAATCACCTGAAACGAAAGACTCTATCAGTGAGCCAGAAATAAAGCCCATCAGTCCTGCTGAGGAGTTGGTTTCTGAACCCAGAGAAACACCCCCTATCCCACATACGGAGCTAAAAGACCTTCCTCCTATAGAACAGACGTCTCCATTACCCACTGAGCCATCTCCCCCTGTGGTTTTCATAAAACAGGAAAAAGAAATTGAACATCTGCCAGTGCATTATCCACCAACCGAGCCTACCGCTGAGTCAGAAGCTCCATGTGTCAAACAAGAAGCCAGTTATTTAGAGGCTCCTTTTAAACTATCTCCACCTGAAATTAAACTGGATGATGTTACCGATGCCAAACCTGGTGTAGAAGAGCCGAGCAGCTGCAATTTGCATGAGTCTGGGAGTAGTTCAGAACCAGAGGTTGTTTCTTTGTCAACGCAGACTGAAGTCTCCCAAGCCACAAGATTCACACTACCTTCTCACGAAGAGTGTCTAGTGAAGAAAGAGACGTACTGCGCAGTTTCAGAGCCCGAAGAAGAAAAACAGCTTAAAGTCAGTAAAGAGCCCAGCGCTGACACTAACACAGGGGGAAACTCTGCCCATAAGGAACATAAAACAAAAGAACTGAAAGCTAAGAAGAGTAAACCATCCCCAGCTGAAGTTGCCTTAACTCTTGTGCCTACGTCAGCTCCTGAAAAACAAGCCACGCGAAAGAGTGAACGCATTGACAAAGAGAAACTGAAACGTGGGTCCTCTCCAAGGGCGGAATTTAAGTCTACCGGCAAATCTCCCCTTCATGGCTCGGATGCTGATGTCTCAGAACAGAGCATATCATCAGGCAGAGCAAGACGTAGGAATGTGAAGTCTGTTTATGCGACCCCAGTTGAAGAAGAAACCCCGGGTCGCACTGCAAAGGATATTCAAGAGTCCCCACGTTCTGCAAGAAAACGTGGCACAGATAAGGATCCTACACAGCAGCAAAACAATGAGCAGGATTTACCGGTTCCCGCTCCCACTCCTCCAGTGAAACGGGGCCGCCCTCCCAAGAATCGTAGGCAGGGCGAAGATGCAGCTAAAATGGACAAAAAAATGGAAAACAAAGATGGAGATCCAAATGAATCTGAGAGTTCTGAAAGAAACCCAAGAAATTTGAAGGGAAAATTCTCCCCGAGTGCCACAAAAGGTTCAACGGGTCAGTTGTCGACAGCACAACTAAGTGGATCCACAAAGAAGGGAGAAAAATCAGAGCTGACCGAGGGAAATGATCAGGAAATGGATTGCACTGATGAGAGTACCTTGGCTTTGCCAGACTCCTCTAAAGAACCCCAATCACCTCAAGTTGACCAAAAGAAAGGAGAAAAAAGAGAAATGGTCAAAGACAACCAGGCTCTGAATGAAAAGATTTGTGAAGGTAAATCAAACAGCAAAGAGGATTATCCCCCTGTGTTGGAAGAAAAAAGCACCACAGAAAAAGATAAGCCTGTGAAAGGAAAAAACAAGTCGCCAAGGACCCCGAAGTCTCCGGTTCTGAAGAACCTCAAGATCAGGTTAAATGTCAAAGAGGTGAAAGATCATGTTTCAAAGTGCACCAGCAAAGGGGTTAACAATGACGACTGTGAAACGTCATCTTTGGAAAAAAAGGAGCATCTGGAAACATCAAAAAGTTTAAGTTCACATGAGATGGAATTGGAACAGGCCGTGGAGAACATTGCCAAACTCACAGATCCGTCTTTTCCAAGTGAACCTCAAACGTCAACTGGCCCAATCACAGACTTGAAAAGTTTCTCAGATGAAGAAAAACCTAATCCAGCTAGTGAAACAGAACTCATTGCCGCCATCGACTCCATTACTGATGAGGATTTAGCCGTCTCTTTATCCCAAGCACCATCTCTAAGTGTCGACATAAGTTCAGAAACAGAGATTCAAGACTCGGTTCAGCCCGCCAAGGAACCGGAATCGGAATCGAGTTCTGTTAAGACGCAACAGGAGCCTCCCCCACCAGCCACACCCAAAAAGGGCCAGAAGGGAAGACCTAAATCTATCAAGCGTACTAAAAGCCAAAAGCAAGCACGGAAAGATTCAAAAGAACCTCCCCTAAGTGAAGAGGCATCAACTCTTTCAGTTCAGAACACCGCTTCCACTGTAAAGGTTGTCCCAGAAATTGCTCCATCAGCAGCTACTGCTGCTGTTATCACCCCCACCACATGGAAGCCAGAGCAAGAGCCTCCAGCTGTCAAGGCACCTGAGGTGAAAGAGTCAGAATCGCCTACCGAAGAGCAGATTCCACATATCAAAACTGTTTACCCCCAGTCTAAAAGTCCAGTGGGTCCAAAGCCACATTCACCCTCCCTGTCACCACTAGCATGCAGACCGAATATTAAACCGCTTCAGAACAGTAGAGCGCCTGTCTCGCCACCAGATTGGATCCGCCACTCTGTAAGTACAGTGGTTACTTCTGCACCGGCCTTGCCATTAGCGCCCAAGGATAAACAACCTTCACCTGACTCTGAAAGTATGGATATTGATCGTGGCTCAAGCGATCTGAGGCAGATTCTTTTGAAACACAAAACCATTTCTCTGCCGGGGAGCAGTTATGTACCTACTAATCTACCTGCAGTCCAAGATCAGATCCACACTGAGCACAATACTACTTTAACACTTGTGCCAAATAAATCGCCGCTACCCGAATGCCGGATGTCATCTCAGTCTGTTCGAACACCCGCCACACAACCTTCTCCCGAGACCAAGTCTGTGATTTCTGTCATTGCGTCCACTGCATTGCACTCCTCCGTTATTAGTCGTGTTTGCATTCCTCCTGAACCTGAAGACAAAATGAACCTCAACATTGGTAACCAGGCTGCGGACATGGCTCTACCGAAACACAACTACAGGCCCAGCAAAGATGATACTGGACCCTACCACGGACCCACGATTGGTGATGACGGGGGAACTGCGACACGCTTTATTGTTGAAAGTTCCACTCTCAGTACAGGATCTTGCCCGGGTCTCAGGGTCAACACATCCGAAGGAGTAGTGGTACTCAGCCACTCGGGACAAAAAACGGAGGGACCCCAACGGATAAGTGCAAAAATAAGTCAAATTCCCCAAGCAACAGCAGGTGACATGGAATCTCAGCAGCTGGTATCCATGCCGCAAATCAAACCGGAAATATACAGTCATCCACAGTCAGGCCTTTCGAAAGGGTCTTTCCAGACAGATCATGGCCACTCTGGTAAGACTCAGTCGAGTTTTTCTTCGAATAAACAAGAAGGCACGGGTTTGGAGAAAATGGAGCCTGCCTATCACTCGGGTCCTCAAGGAGTGGTGAAGCGTCTTGCGCAGGGAGTTGGCAATCAGAGTTTGAGCTCGATGTACCACCAGGAGTACCTGCCTACCAAACATCAAAAGAAAATCGACAGTGGAGATTCACATAGTTCAGATGGTTCGAAGGCGCAATGGGCCTCTGCCATAAGTCCTGCCATCAGTCCACATTTGCCGTCTCCCCCTGGAAATCACGTGGGTTTTGTCACGGCCGGCGGTGAGAGAACTCCTTCGCATCTCAGCGGCAACAAGCAGGAACCGCGATCCCCACGCAAGTCAAGTCATCCCCATTCTCCATTTACCAAAGTGTCCTCGCCCATTGGGTCTTCCTCACCTAAGGGCATACCAGTGATGTTACCCACCGGGCTTCCCGCCATGCAACAGTTTATCACGGGCGTGCATCATCCGGAGCAGTCCGTTATCATGCCGCCTCATAGTGTGCCTGGCGGTTTGGGACGAATGTCACCTCATCCCGCCACCCAGTCGATCCCGGTGGGACATCTCGTCCAGGGGGATGCTCGGGTCAATACTCCTCCACTCTCCGTGATGAGTTACGGGATGCATAGCGAGTCTCTTACGTCTCCCTGGCCCGGTTCCATGCAGCAACAACCGACTTCACCCCAAACTGTCGGCAGGGACAAAGTCCTCAAGGTGAACCCGAGTGCTTTGAGGAGTCACGACGTCGATCAAGACGATTCGAGACGCTTCCACCAGCAAGGACGGCAACCTGCCGCACAGTTGAAACCGGAGACGATGCAGTCAGATCCTCGTGGGGGGTTCCGAAGCGGCGTGCCAATCGACGCGTTTAGGACGCAGAGAGACATGCGTGCACTCCTCCACCAACAAGGCGAGCGTTCGTCCACAGACGCTCATTCAGGGCACCTTCAAGAGACTCACCCCCCCGCCTCTGCACCTTCCACTTTACCGATGTCTTTGTCTCCCAGGGCGCATATTCTGCCTAAAGGTGTTTCTGAGAAGGATGTCGCAAAGCCATTGGAGGCTAAAAGGCCCCACTCCCCTCTTTCTAAAGATGGACTAATGGGAATCCGGCAGCCAGGACCTACAATATCATCTCCCCAGAGAGCTCCGCTCATGCCACCAGGACTAAGTGGCGCCTTCCCAGAGTACACTCAGATGTACTCGAACCCAAGAGGCGTCCATTCCCAGATGGCTGACACAACACATGTTGTTCCTGATGGGAAGATTTCACAGCCTGTTAATATGGTGCAGTTGCTCACAGTAAGAAAAAAAAAAAACTCTACAAAATGTCTTTTTTTAATTTTTTTTTTAAAGTCACTAAGTTCTTGTTGAACACATTCTTGTCTTTCTCCCTCTCCTCTCTAAACCTTAACAGAAATACCCGATTGTTTGGCAAGGGCTACTTGCGCTAAAAAACGACACAGCAGCAGTCCAGTTGCATTTTGTGTGCGGCAACAAAGGTTTGGCTCATCGATCACTGCCCCTCCAAGAAGGTGGCGCCTTCCTCAGAATTGTCCAGAGGATGAGACTTGAGGCCTCTCAGCTGGAGAGCGTCGCCAGACGAATGACAGTATGTGCTCACGGCCTCCTTGCCAGTTGCTGCCCAATTCCTGGCATGTCCTCGTTTCATTGAGTCATTGTTGTGTTTGTGTTACTGCAGGGGGAGTGTGACTTCTGTCTTCTGCTTGCTTTGCCTTGTGGGCGAGATCAAGATGATGTTCTGAACCAGACGCAAGCTCTTAAGTCCGCCTTTATAAACTACTTGCAGACAAAGTTGGCGGCTGGCATTATTAACATCCCAAATCCAGGTTCCAATCAGGTGAAGCCTAGTTAATAAATTAAGCGCTCTCTCTCTCTTTCTCTCTCTTTCTCTCTCTCTCTCTCTCTCTCTCTCACACACCCACCCACCCACCCCCCTACATATTTTTGGCAATTTCAGCATTATTTTGGTGCTTTGGTTGTAACATCACAAATTTGAATTACATACTGGATACATTATGGAACCCTCAAATTGAAGACATTGTTGCTTTCACCATGTATAGTGACACACACTTTCTATTCTTCATTTACGGAAGTATTTTCAGTTGAGTAATTTTGTGTATTCCCGCCCCTCTCTTCCCAGCCTGCCTACGTGCTACAGATTTTCCCACCATGTGAATTTTCAGAGAGCCACTTATCTCAGCTGGCGCCCGACCTTCTCAATGGGATTTCCAGTATCTCTCCTCACCTCATGATTGTCATCACCTCTGTGTGACCTTCACTGCGAGGGACTCTGCCTCATGGATAGATCAAAGAACCACAGATGAGCCTCAGGAAACCAGAGGAATGCGAGACTTTTTTTCTTTTTCTCGTCAGTCTTTTAACCTCCCAACCTTGTGTCATCCCATGTCTGGTCTTTTTGTCCTTCTCAAAAGAACTCAGGGATGGACCAAACCAGAATCACGTCTCTCTTCTCTTTTTTTTGAGCATTTCTGCTGTATTTCTATTTATTGGAGTTTGACTTTTCTGTGAAGAAAAAAATTAGAATGCTTGAGGAACAAGAATGATTGACTGAGCTTTTTATTGATTTTCTGCCCCCACAAGAGGATCATGGATGTCAAAACAAGACATTTCATTGTGTAATTTTAAATATGTACAGACTGCCTCTACTGTGCTTTTCTTTAAGGGGAGGACTAATAAAACAGAGACCCTGCAGAGGACCACAGATTTTAATTCCACCAGCTTGGTTTACCCCCGCCGCCCCCACCCTCACCCCACTACTGAAACATTTTACACCTCTGGCACCTACATTTGCATTGCTCCAGCAACATTTTCCTTTGGACGTTTTGGAGTATGGGACACTGTAAATATTTTAAATATTTAAACTTTGACCATGGAACTTGGAAAACCTGGCAGAGACTTGAACTCCGGGACTGTACCAGAACACAGTATGGAACTAGATGGCTTTTCTTTTTTTTTTTCTTGGGTGTAAATACTTGTAACACAAGAAGTTTAGCAAACTCCATGTGGAGTCTGCCATGGCACTTCATATTTTGTAACTCAAATTAAAAAAATCTACAGAAATCTGAGAATACAAAAGTTATACTTCTCTGTTTCTTTATGGTTATTGTTTTGAGGGACACAAGCCTAAAACTAATTTCAGGAGCTCCTGTATATTATCTTTGCCAATGTGCACGTTTTAAATGGAAAAAATATAACAATCCTGTGAGAAATCCCTAATATTGTTGACATTTTATCAGCAGTTCCATGTTCAAAATGATTCATACTTTTTTTTTTTTTTTAACATTTTGATAAGTTTATTAAACTTGTGCATTTTGCTCAAAGTTAGTGATGCTTTACAATATTGCGAAACATTATTTCCAAAACTGGCCAATAAGCTTTGGGATAAGGTTACTACTACTACAAAAAAAAATGCAATTATAATGGCAATTCAACATTTTACTGTCTTGTTAATTGTCATTTGCAGGTGAAAGAGCAACAACTGGAAAGTTTGACCAAGCTATGAATAAATCTGAGCTGAACGCTATAACAAAACTACAAATTAAAACAGTTTTTTTTAGGAAAGGAAATGGTTTCATGTAAAGGAAATTGTTTTTATTGTAGAGAATAAATCTGATCGTAATAATAGTCAAAGCCATTAGGGGATAATTCTGTGGGCCATATTTTTTTTTAAACCATTGTTTCTTGAGTTTCATCTGATCAACACACGAATAAAAATGGGCGGAGGGGAGAACGTACTGTACAGTACATGCTAGTGTTTTAAGTCTACGCTAGAGCCAAATAATGCCACAAGCTGATCTTCATACTGGGAGATGTTCCTCTTCATGATTTCCTTACAAGGGCCCAACAAGCGTTCAAACGCCTGGATGTCAATCTCTGCAACAAACGGTAGATTCATGTCAGCATGTCTTGTAAAAATATGTGGCACAAGAAGGCATGCTGGCTTGCATATCTACACATATTAAATATACATCTAGATTTTGTATACTTTAGATACAAACATACAAAAGATGGTATTTTTGTGCCAACCTTTAATTTTTGAATTTTATGCTTAATGTTCGTTTTTATTGTTATACATTTATGGCTTAGTTTTTTTTTTTATACAAATATTTCCTGTTACGTAATTAGAACTTTACTACATTAGCGAAGGTTAGTGATTGACTGCGTTGTGTTTCGACAAATTTGGTTTTAAGTTCACAAAAAAATAAAATAAAAAGAGGTCAACATTAAAAAAAATAATAGAAGAGGTCAGTAGCTGGGTAATATTCAAAAACATTACCTAAACATTTGGTTTCTCCAATAGCATAAACGGACGCTGCTCGAGGTTTGTTGGTGACGAGTGCGAGCTCCCCAAAGTATTGTCCTCGAGAGCAACGGGCCACCTCGATCTCCGCGTCGTCCTGCTGGCCTACCTTCGTCTGGTATCAAAAACACAAGTTGTGACATGACTGCTAAAAGACCAAGTACTTGCTCCTTTACTTAAGTTAACGTAGTCTCTGAAACCTGCCTAAAAGTAAAAGTGAGAATATCCTATTTGATAACTGGCCACACACACACACACACACACACGTTTCATTTTAACTTTCATAGTGCTGGTAGATTCACTGAGAGGAAAGTAAATTCACTTGCACTGCTATAAAATCATGGTGTTCCCATAGCTTTGCTAACATTAACTGAACAACAACTTATGATGCTAGCTAAATAACTCAAAAATTCATGTTTTTTGTAAAGAACTGCTTACTAATTCTGTCTCACAAGTGAAAGGAAAACAACAAAAATGCCCAAAGACAGCTGGCAAAAAGCAAAACTCGTAAATTGCGTATCTCAAAGCACCATCGTACGTAAAAGAATAGATGCTTGAAAAAAAATCTACCCAAGTACAGTAATGACATTTGTATTTTGTTACTTTCCACCGCCGCTTTTTATAATGCAAGAAGTGCAATGTGGAAGCTCATAAGACTTACTTTGCTTTTGATCATGATCCTGACTTGTCCTGATTCCACGATGTAAAAACAGTCAGCTGTGTCTCCCTGTGGCCACGCGAGTGACGACTCGTTTAGTCCATTAAAAATTGACTGTGCGCAGGTAGCGAGTCACATTGTATACGCCCTGTATGTTACCTGCGCTATAATACGCTCTCCATCGTTGAAGCATCGCGCTCCTAGCACATCCACAATCCTCATCCTCTCCGAGAGCTGTTAAACATGGGAAAACATCAGCAATTGGAAGTCATACAAATCTCAATTCAACACAAATTCTGAAGAAAATTATGTCTCTAAAGTTGCGCAAAACTTGCGCAAAACTTGCTCAATTTTAGACAACCGTCGCAAGTTATGTCATCGCATTAAACCTTACGCGTTTTTTTCTTTGTGGCTTTTTGTAACATTTATTGAAGAAGATCAGCCTAAAAAAAATCAAAATATGGGATGGGATAAAGAACATAGTGTGGTTGATCGATCCATGTTCCCCGTTGACGACACTGAAGGGCGTTCCAATACACAGTCACGCGAAATAAGCAGACCGCTTCTTTAAAATATTGCGATTGGCAGTCCAGGCTTAAAATAGTTGATGTTGTTGTTGTGTGTGTGGTTTTTTTTTTTTTTGTAAATCGGTTACGCATTTCAAGGCACCGTTGTAATTTCTTCATTTCTCTGTATTTTATCGTTAAAAGTGCAGTAAGAGTGTTCCAAATGTTTGTGATACAAACCTCCAGAGACTTCAGAAGGGGAACGCATTCAACAAAGGCCTCATACATCCTCCTCTTCTTGGCGTTATTTTTCACAATGAGCCTGTGGAAGGTGGCCCGGTCCTGCAAAGGCACCAAACATAGCATTCATGTCTCGTTTCTACACGACAAAGGTCAGCGTGTAGGCACACGCAGTAGTTACCCACCAGGCCCCACAAGGCACCTTCCTGTGCGGCCACGATGGTGGCAGCTCGCGGCGTGTTGTACATGAGAGCGAGCTCGCCAAAACTGCCCTTGTTGTCGTACTTTCCCACGCACACGCTCACCCCGTCCTTCGCCACCAGTATATCGTAAACACCCCTGAGAGGAAACAAAACCTTATTCAACATTTTTTTTTCAAAACTTCTGAACATATATCAAACCACTCACCTCTCTATGACATAAAAATTATCTCCATCGTCTCCTTGGTCAATGATGTGCTCCTGAGGTTTGACCTGCACCTCGAACATGCCGTCCAAAACCTCCGAGAACTGGTCCTACAGCACGTAACACTCATTAGAGGACTGCACATAATCAATACACTAACACTCACTTAAAAAAAAAATGCTGGGTAATTTTCCTAACCCACTCTCAGGGTTGCTAAAGTTTGGTTAATTATTTGGATCGGGTTGAAGAGAGCTGAAGAGCTGAAGCTCGCCACTGCTTTTGTGTACCGAAGTTGAAGTAAATTTCCTGTGACGTTCGTGGAAAACATTAGTGGTGGCTGGATGGCTCTCTGGGATTGGTGTTGAAAGCCTGGTCAGTTTGTAGGTCAGTTTTCATTTTGGCTTTATGTGACTTCAAGTATTGCATATTGATTGTATTTCTGTTTCCTCCCTTGTTAAACTATTGTGGATAATTACTGCGAGAAATAAGATGACCAGTGTCTTCACATAGCTGAATTAATTACTACTAATAATATATTACGGTAATGTTTTTTTTTTTCTTTTTTCAAATAGGTAGCTGTTCTCCTTAAGGTCCGCAAAGGAGCTCTTCAGTTGGTGACCCCTGACGCAATGCATGTAAAGGTCAAGCATGTCTTTTCACACGCGTGTGCACCTGCTCCAGTGTTTTAAAGAGTAAAATGTCCTTGCAGGCATCCTGAAGCCTGCGACGCTGCTCGTCCGTTTTGGGGTGCACAACTCGAGGCTCGGTGTCATCATCCTCGTTGTCGTCGGGGTTGTAGGCCTCTGCGCAAACTGCATCGGCACACACACACACATTAAACATTTTTTTCTTTTAAAGGTACTCATGAAAATCACGTGTGGGATGGTCAGGTTTTCGAATCCGAAGACCCAGGTAAGCATAGGGAGAAAATGGAGACTTCACACAGTTAGGCCCGATGTGACCGTTGACCTCAGAACTTTGGGGCTGATTTCTCCACCATGCTCCCCAGGCTCATGTTAAGGAATTAATTGTTACAGACCTGAAACTCTGCGGTTGTATTTACCAGCGGTGGATTCTGCAGACATGTTATGACACCTTTTAGATAACATCTTGACAAAACAATCCAACTTAAGTACGCTAAAATTGTAATACTCACCAACAAGCTTCTCTTCCCCCTCTTCTTTGGCATCCTGGGCACTCTCATCAGAGATTGTTGCAAAAGTGACCCCTTTCCGTGCCGCTTTGCCGCCACGCTTCTTAGCTGGCTTGTCATTCTTTCGCTTCTCCAAAATTTGCGTAAAATGCTGCACGGCAAATTCCACCAAGTCCGGCGGCCTGTTGCGAAGAACCTGCACCGTATATCCCTGCAGCAGCTCCTTGAGACCCGCCGGAATCTCGGAATTGCTCATCTTTGAGGTCCAGCCGGTTGTCAAAAGGTTTCGGGTGTCGTTTCCATAAAGCAAAGCATCGGATGGCCCGCTTTGCCCCCGCATGTGAACACGCTTTGAAAAACAAGCAGACTCCACCCTGATGCATCCGTCACATTCACTTTATTGATTTCTTTATTGAACTCAGCCGTCGGAAAGTATCGACCTCAACTTTTCCCGATTACGCATAATGAACGCCTGTCCAGTGGACACATCACAGGGAAACGAATGGCCATAGAAAGGACACAGGGAAAGCACTTTTCACATGGCAAGTAAAAGTACCCAAGTGCACAAAAGTATCATTCAACATTTTTTTTTTATTATTTGTACATTTCTAAACAGCAACATTCATGTACAGGTCAATCCCTCTCATTGGGAGTCTTTTCTGTAGCAACGAGAGCGGGCGACGACTATTGTTGAGATGTTGACGCAAACGTGTGGACGCACAGTATAAAAACAAATGTACCTTTTCCCTGATATGTTCACTTAAGGCAGAGGGGTAAGGCACAACATGTCCAGCTCACTCCATCACTGCCTTTCACAAAAACACCGCCAAAGAAAATCAACTTTTCAAAATAAGAGCGAGACTGTATTTCCTCAAAGAGTGGCTAGACGGTTCTTGAATACATTTAAGTACATTTGCCTGGTCAACTATGGATAATTTCAACAATTCATATATATTTTAGACAAGAGTTTTTAATGGGCTGGGACAATATCTGGAGTGTGCTGAACTCCTGTTTCAATGCCAGCGAGGAGCTGTGGCGTATTGTAGACGTATATGGAAAACTGTTTTGCATTTATCAGTGGCAAGGAGTAATTTCCTTTTATCTCGGCGGAATGATGACGTGGACAACTCTAGCTGGGATTATGATGAGCTCATATGGTGTCGCCGAGATCGCAAACTGGAGTTACAAGTATCTATAATTCAGTGGCAGATATACCATAATTCACAACCTGACATCTGAAACTGAATGCCATTAATGTAATTTTAAATAATCAGAAAGACATCGTTGAGATTTACAATGTTAATTCTGGAGTATAAAAGTTAGCTTCTAAATGCAGTGCACTACATTTCATCTAAAATGTGTCAGACATGCTTCGCAAGAGTCACAATCATTTGATAATCCATCCATGTTCTCATCCTCTTATCCTCACAAGGGTCGCAGGCATGCTGGAGCTGATCCCAGCTGTCTTCGGGCAGCAAGCGGAGGTACAACCTGAACCGGTTGGCAGCCAATCGCAGGACACACATAGACCAACAACCATCCTTGCTTCCACTCACACCTTCAGGACAATTTAGAGTATCCCATTTACCTGCCATGCACCTCTGCACTGTGAGGCGGACGTGCTAACCAGTCGACCACCCTGCCGCCTCATTTGATCATATTTTTTTTCATAAATAATGTTTAATTAAAATATATATTCATATATGTACATCAAGTGATGTGGGATCTTAAAACAAAACCAAAAAAAAGTATTGTGGATAAAATAAAGAAAAACCAAGGCAAGCTGGACACAAGAAAACTCCCTGTAAAATGGACGCGCACACACAACGCTGTCGTGGGAGCGCAGAGGGGACGAGAAAAGACACCGTCTCAATATAACGCAAGATCATTTGGGGTACGGTACAGCGAACTCGCTTGACAGCTACATCATGGCAGCCAGGAAAAGTTTACGTGCTTTGGTAGGCGTGACGGATTACTTGAGCGACTAGGTTCTCTTCAATGCTTCTGTGTGTAGACGTTAATTACAGTTGCTTCTCCTTTTTCCCCAAAAAGGAAAAAAAAGTGGAATTACGGAGAAGAGCGGAAATGACGAACCCTGACATTAATTGAGACACGGCGCTTATTAGCATGGAGGCTACTATTTGAGGAAATACGATTTGCTCCAAATTTCCACTAACTACAAGTTTTCAGACACAATCTCGTCGAGAAGTGGAGATCTGTTCAAAATGATAAAGTCCGAGTGGATGTGCGCATACTTATTATTCATGGTGTAAGAGTGGTTCCCCATCACAGGTTGGGTGCTGCCCAGTTCAGGAATTTCATTGCGAGTTCAAATCCCAAGAAGCAAGCCTGAGGACACCGATTAAAAAAAAAAAAAAAAGCTTCATTAGAATGACTCAGAATATCAGTCGCATACGTGCAGGATGTTGTTGTTGACAAATGTGGCTGTCAAGGGTAGCTTCGATTTGCATGCTAACAATTAAAAAAAAAAAAAAAAAAAAAAAAAAAAAAAAAAAAAGTAAAGCTCTCCCTGTAAATACTATGCTGCTAGAACTACATCATCGGTGTTGTGCCTCAAAGCTACATGCTAACATGCGCACACTATCATTTACTCTTATTGAAAGCGGCCCAAATCTTCTATCGCTCTCGGGAGCGAAGCTAACAAACACAACAAGCTTGCACTATCCGCAACACACAGAGAATTTTTTGTAAAATATATAATGTGATAAAATATATGGACTCACAGCGTTTGCGGGAAAAGCTCGCAGCATGACGGCGTTGAAACCTTTATATAAAGAGCCGATGCCTTCCTCTCGGATCAGCTCGCGCAGAACATCCCGGAAGCCGTTGGGATACTTTCCCTCGGGAGCTACAGTTGATTGACACACACGATGAGGCGATTTTTACATGTCATATTTTCAATGTAGAGTACGAACTCTAAGAATTGCGCTAACATCATTGTAGCCTTAAAAGAGGTCAAATAGGAACAGGGTCAATATTCCTAATTCAAACTATATTCGTTCAACAGTACACAGTCGGCTTGCTAACTACACCATGTTGCCCGATGAATGCTAACATTAGCCAAAAACAAAATGATTGAAAACGTGTGGGAGCTTGACTAATATATATGCATAACAACTTCATATAAAAGAAAAAAATGCCTAAAAAATGGAACCCAATACTGATTATATTATCTTGATGAACAATTTCATTTCAAGGGGAGATTTGAATATGTTCGACAAAAGATGTAGCCGATTTTTACAGAGGTGGCAAGCATCCTGAGTCAAGGTTGAAGTCCCCCAAAAATATATTTTGTCAAAATAGTGAAATTGGGAACGCTCAAAGGCATCTTATGATGATATTGACTCAAGTTCTAATTTGACTGTCGCAGTTGTGTACAATAAAAAAAAAATAAAAAAGGGTTCTTGCCGAGATGTTATGCTAACGGCACGTGCTTTAAGCTACCAATGCGTTTGCTTTTTTTAGGCTAGCTATGTTTTACTTGTTTAAATTAAGTAATAGATTCTGTATTGTTCATTTTTTTTATTCCCAGATTTTGACTATCAGTCTCTGGTGGATTTCTTTAATCGGTAGGTAGCTATGTAGGTACCTGTTTGGAAACGAGACTTGAGCACGTCAGGGGGAATCGCCACGGCCCAATTAAATATTCCTGCCATCCCTCCGGCGAACAGCACACTGGGAATACTGAGTTCGTTGTGACTGGACGTGTGGCCGAGTGAATGAGAGAGAAGGAGACAGAGAGAGCCGTTTCAGGTGACGTCTCGTTTATATCCAAGAGCTGAAATGAGGCTGGCGAGAGTCCGCACCTCTTTCCTGCCGGCGTGAGGAGATTCTTCAACCACTCGTACGACATAAAGTACATGCCGCTTGCAGGAACATCTGAAATCACACACACACAAAAGGTACGAGTCTTTACACACCTGATCATGGAAAATGCAATGGGGATCAATCATTAAAGGCCCGACAAATGAACGTAGATGCACGAGCACAGCTTAGTTGAAAAGCAAAATAGAGCAGCACCTCTCATGAGAGTCAGCGCGGTGCCTTTGTAGATTCCTCTGATGCCGGACTCTTTGTAGAGCTGCTTGACGCAATCAAGTGGCCCGTCGTACTTCACGGTCCCAGAGGAAGCCTGGATCTACACACACGCACGCACACACACCACCTGCAACATCTTTTGATTTATGCAGATCCTAATCTTGAACTTTTATTCTTTCTTTTGATTGCAATCATGCATAGTGTGTTGGTGCCTTAGAGTCACTCTAGTTTTGAACGATTTTGGAAACATCTAATTGTAATTATCCCCCCATCCCACCAAATTGCCTTTGCGATTTCATACGCGATGACTTCAGCTAAGTGATATGATTTTGGGAACATATTCTCCGGGTTTCGCCGTTTCTGTGCAAAGCAATTGGAGTGTTACTTTGGCACCGTCTGGTAGAATCTTGACGGTGTTGTCAGGTTTCGTTGATTGTTCGCGTTTTTCATCTGCGTTCGAGATGGTGTTATCGGTGGTCCTTGAGTGCACCGAGAGCACCATCAAAGGGAGAAGTTGAAAGTATGTTTCTGCTTCTATCCTGATGGAGTTTTTGAATCGCCCGTGTAAGAAAAATTGCATTTATGTGAATCTGTGCTAGTGCGCAAATTCCTGAGCCCATGTGCAATGCCACATCAGTTTGTGCTCGCTAGCTATTGAGGAGCTTGGTGGTTATGCTTTATGATCCTGTTTAAGGGTTTTTATTTTTGTTTGTTTTTTACATTGTCTGAGTATAAAATTTCACCTTTTTTTTGTGGGTCTGGAACATATTGCCCACGATCAACAGGGCTTCACTGTAAAACAAAAGGAGGAATAAGAGGATAGCCAACCTGCAGTAGACATTTGATTCGCTCGCCAGGAGTCATGATGGCTGTGGTGAAGACGCCGGACAACATGCCCGCAGCAAACAGCTGTGGATACCTGGAGGAAGGAGGCAAAAATCATCACCCTCAGTGCTGGTAATGACCAAATTACCACCGGAGCAAAGCCGTGACCTACGTGAGGATATCATCGGGACTTTTCTGCTGCAGTTTCTTGCCCAAACCGAAGCCAAAGAAACAGACGGCAAACATGGGGGTGACTCCGATGATGGGGGCTGCCATACCTTTGTACAGCCCCTTCACTCCCTGCAAAGAGCATGAAGAGTTGTGATCGCCGTAAAGCCTTTTATATACCTGATAATTTATGCTCTTGACCACTGTTCAAGCAAATATGGTATTCAACCTCAAGATAAAGTTGCATAACTGCTTACCTCTTTAGCTAAGGTCTTTTTGAAGCAATCAATGGTCCCCGCATACAAGAGGCTCTCTCCCGGTTTGGGTTTTGGTTGAGTCTGTAGACGCACCTGGGGGAACAATTTTGCACCAAAACAGAAAAATCTCAAAGTCAGTGCCTTTACAAAGAGAAATAGGCTTGCATTTGATTGACAGAGGATGTGGAATTCGGTGTCAGACTGTGAATTTGGTGCGTGGGGCCTTCAAGTGAAACTATCCGACTTGATTCACCAATATCATGTGACAATTATAGAATCATCATAACTAAACAAAAATTGAATGTGTTAGAGGATGGTGAGTGAGTCTGCAGTGTGCTGGGACGAGACACGCAGCGAGGAATGCACATGAATGTGGGTCAAAGTACTATATTGCATATTACTCAGGACAATTTCTTAGCAACATGGACATTTTTAGCCAGAGAGGCGTTGTCCCGGATCCTGCAGCTGTCTCTAGTGTCAACCATGAAGCGAATGTTTCATCGCATGATGCACACATGATTTACTTTAATAGTGTCGAGGGGGTGACCCGCAAAGACGAGGCAGACTCCACCGAAACCGCCAGCGAAGAAGTTCTTCACTGGGCTGATCGGCTGTGGCTGTTTTGACATTTTGACTTTCCGCTTTGGAGAAAACAAAGACAATTAGAAAGGGAGAGTGGGTATACATGCAGGGGGGAAAAAAGAGGGAAAATAGCTTACCTGGTCGGCTGCAGCTACAAGAGGAATTTTTGCAAGTGAGTAGCTGTCGAACCGCTGGACCTTTCACCCATATGTTAACCCGAACAGATTTGGCTGCAACACAGCACGTCTGGTGCGTCAGCGTTTGTTGTCCGGCTTTTAACTTGACCACCAATTTGAGCATCCGGTATTTTAAAAAATCTATATCTATACCAGGGGTGTCAAATCCATTTTCGTCGCAGGCCACATTTTAGTTACCATTTCCCTTGGAGGGCCATTATGACTGAAATCATATAAAGAAGTCAAGAAGAGCAGTTTATTCAACTGTTGTTTCAGTTACTGTCATGAGGTATTGGCAACAGCAAAATGCTTCCAATTTATCTCTCTTATTTGTTACATGTGAGAATTTGAAATTTTGGTACATATTTTAGCAATCATCATGGAAGTTGCCATGTTTGATTTGCTTTCACGGGCCACATAAAAGGATGTGGCGGGCCAGAGCTGGCCCCCAGACCTATACAGTACACGCTCGCGCGCGCACACACACACACACACACACACACACACACATATATATAACAAATTACTTAAGCGGTTCAAGGCAAAAAGTGAAACTCATACATTATATAGTATTCACAAGAGTGAAATATTTCATTTTACATATGTGTGTGTGTGTGTGTGTGTGTGTGTCAGTATTCAATAAACATGACCATCTCAACAACTTCCACTTTTAAAAATATCTTTATTAGTCTCTTACAGCATGTCACTTTAGTTAAGGAAGGGGAGATGTTCATCTCACTAACGCTGGCTGTAAACAAACATAACTGATGAATGGATGTTTGAACGCAATACAAAAAAAAAATTATTGGGTATCATTTCAGGATTACGTTTACCATTCAAGAGATGTTTCCAGACAAAAAAAACCACAGACATATATTAAGTTGTAATATGACAGGACACCACCAATGACAACACAATGTAAATAAATCAAGGACATTTGTGTTAAATTATTCGATATGAATTTCAGTAAAAGGAAACGCAGCAGTTTGTTGAAGACCATGACTGCAGAACCAAGCTACAAAGCTCTATTGCATGTGAAATGCAGCACTGTGGACTAAAATGCTCCATTTTGTTAAGATATACAGTTAACTATCCTGATGCTTGTGGTGCTTTGAGTAAGTGAGCGCACAAGACAAGGTACTTGTCAAGAAGCTTATTTGTCAGGAACACTCAACCTGTTTATCTTGTTCTACTTTATTCCCCAATGGTGTTTGATGAAGTGATGAAGCACCTTGGGGTTGGGTGGGGTAAAGCACGTAAAGTCAGTTTCAAGAGAATATACTCTATTATTATTTTTGTAAGGAAAATACTGCTCTGAGCGCCGACACCGTCGTTACATGGCACGATTGCAAATGGTTGAGTGCATTTTGGTTAGAAATATGTTCAACACATGGTTTCTATTACTTAATAGAAGAAAACTGGATGCATTTTACTGAGGCTCATTATTGCTTACGAGTCAAACTACCGGTATGTTATTTTGGCCTATATTTCGGTATCTCAAACTTTGAACTCGCTGTTTTTGTGCATTCGTCATGCTTTTCCCTCATTCAATCATAGAAACACACCATTCCCAAATAATAGTAACAAATTCTACCACATCCCATGCATGCTGCAGCAGTGGACATCAAGTCCAAGGAAACACCGGCATATACCTGCATAAGTGATTACGCCTTCCACCATTCATCAGGGTATCACTTATCCCTACCGCACCTCCTTGCAGTGGACTACACTGTGTGATATGAGTAAAACCAAACGGGGCCATAGAAAGTAGTATTTTCCATTTGCGGCATTTAAGCGACAGGGCCCAAAGTGATATTTTTTTTCCCCCTAGCAGCAACCCTTGCAATCCTGCTAAGATGAGTTAGTATTGACCCGTGCTGATCTGCGGGAACTCCTTGTAGATCTGTTGCACAATGAGCTTATCCATCTGTTTGGCCGTAGCGCTCCCTTCATCCTCTCCAGGGTCTTCCTCCTCCTTGAGTATCCTCTGCAGCGCCCCCTGCAGGTCAGAGAGCCGGTGCTGGTGCTCCAGGTAATCTGTTGAGCGCACGATGGAGTGCATGAGGGAGAGGTACTCCATCCGGAGCTTTGGATAGAGAGAGTGAGAAAGAAGAAAAGTGGAGGAAACTGTTTATATGGCAATTTGCACAGAAAAATATGAACACATTTGACAGGGTTTTTCCAATGCAAGTATGAGACCATAATTTAAACATATTTTTGCTAAAAAGAAAATCTGTGAATTCTAACCTAAAAAAAAAAAAACTTTAGCAGTCTTTATTGTTTATTTATTAATATCCATAAAAATTCCATAAGTGTGTCACATTTTATTATATTTGATTCTGAATATCTCTCTTTGCTGATTCGGTTTCACTGCTTTTCCATCTATTCATTTTCTATTCTGACTATCCTGGTAATGGTCACAGTGAGCCGTCAGTGATTATATATTATCATTATTTTTATGATTATTATGATGATGATTATTATTATTATGAGGTGTGCAGGATCGATTTTGACCGTTTTTAAATAATGACTTTGAAGCTTGAGACTGACTAATAAGTCACTAGCTTGGCATGAGACAAAAACTTGTTATCTTTTTCAAATAGCATAACATTTCTGAGTCGATTTTAAGACACAGGGCCCGGGAATTATCATAGTGATTTTATGCACTTTTTAGTGTCTCCCCAGCTCACCTTGTCTCCGGGTGAAAGGTCAGAGATCTGCCGCACCGCTATGTCAATCATCACCATCATGTCGGTGCGGTAAAAGATGTCGGCCGTCTCTTGACTGGCGAAGACATCCTGCAGGAACTTAAGCACGGCGTGAGGCGCGGGCGGCATGTGCTTGAACATACACACGGGGTCGTCTGCAGAGGAGTGAATATATAATGATGTTGGTGGTGTGTAAGACAGGTGGACGGACGCCGGTAAAACAATCAGGTACCTCCTCGGTTGAGGAGCAGCAGCACTTTTTCGGTCAGAACTTTGACATTCTTTTTTTTCAGCTGCTGCATGATGGCATTGTTGCTCGGCGCTGCATGACAAACACATGCCAGGAAATGAGTCGGAGAGATGTAGGCAGAGAGAGAGCTTCACAGAGTGAAAACTGAATTCCGAGCTGTACGACCTCGAGGGGTATCTGAATTTGGTTCCACTCTAATGATCAGCCAATGAAACGCAGACCCCCAATTGTAAATGTTGATGCGGACAAAATGTGTACGCTGTCGGTGGTCACCTGTATGGTGGAGGTTGAAGGCCAGCAGCAGGTTGAGGAAGAGGTCAGGCAACTGCTCCGTGGGGTCAGAGGGATGTCCGTCCTCCACCACATCCAGCAGGAACTGAACAAAGTCGCCATTCAAGTGCTCTGAACGCGTGGAGTGAGATGACCACGTCAAAACGACAGCACGCATACTGCATATTGCAACACTGTCACGCATCAGCAGCGGCCAAATGCAACTGAGACAATTTTAAGTACCTTGGCACACATAGTGCCCTTGTTTTTTTTAATGCATGCTAGACAGGTTTAACAGTGTATATGCCCAAAAACAACTCTACTGTCAGTGTAAAGCCCTCACGTACATTCTTATCATACTTCTC
This sequence comes from Hippocampus comes, assembly GCF_001891065.2. Classification (NCBI taxonomy): domain Eukaryota; kingdom Metazoa; phylum Chordata; class Actinopteri; order Syngnathiformes; family Syngnathidae; genus Hippocampus; species Hippocampus comes. The sequence goes on along the minus strand of NW_017805625.1, from coordinate 4,172,882 downwards.
ATTAACAAGACTCTTACCATAGTGATGATATGGCACCTGTTCCCCCATTGAGAAAATCATAGTAAGTACCAAGGCTGTGTAACACATCTTCTGGTGCTCTGAGCAATGTGATACGGACAACACATATTAGTAATTGAATATGTTGTATACGCTGGAACACAAAAGGAATAATCGCCCACACCCACCTTGCGCGTTGGTCTGTAAGTCCCTGGCGAGCTCCATCGGGAGGATGGAGTTGAGGAGGGTGGAGATGAGAGAAGCGTCAAGGCTGCACATGGCGCCAAACACTTTCAGCAGCAGCAGCCGCAAAGACACGCGAAGCTCCTAAACGGTGATGGGAAAATCAATCGTCAACCAAGGGCGTATATATACCGTTGCCATGACGAGCGAGTTTTCACGGGTGATTACTGAAGATGTTATTCTTACCATCTGATAATAGGAAACCAGGGAGTGCACATTCTCATAGTCGCTGGACTTGCACATCCTCTTACACACCTCGGGGTCTGCATCAGTCTTAAAAAAAAAAAAAAAAAAAAGATTTTATTTGTACAAGCAATAATACACAGCACTTCCTTCCCTTCCCGCTGTAATCTGTTCATTGGTTGAAGTCCCAGAGCATGCCCGAAGATCTTTGGATGCATTAAAATGCTCGTCTGAGCATCCCAGCTTGATTGTGGGTTTTAGTCGGCAGGAAAATGCCAACGCAAAAGATTTGGCAGGCTGTCAAAGTTGACTGAGTCAGCCTTTAATAACATAGTCGGATCTGTAAACTGGCCTGTCTGATCCCATCAGTCATGTCTGGTATTTCCAGCAGGATGTGTGTCCTGTGTGTGGATTATACGTTCATCTGACTGAAACGCTTTCATTAGACCGTACGAGGGAATAAGAGGTTGTGGAGTAGCTTTGCTTCATTTGAAACTTCAACACTGCACTTCACCAGACCCACAACGGAGCTTGTTGGTGGCCGCATCATGCTTTGGTCATGGTGCAAATTAAACATCAAGACACTTTTCTACTTAAACGGTGCTTTAGCGCCCAATTGCTGGCATCTTTAGCTGTTTCAGAAAAAAAGTGCTAAGTTGAATTTGTGAATACTGAATTAATTACTGTACTGCCATACAGTCATTTAGCCGTCTAAGAGTAAGTGACAATCACACACTGGTGTTCATGCACCTTACCAGTATTTTGAGAAGCTCCTCGAGGTAACACGCAATGAGGGCGTGGTCTTCGTGGAGCGCCCAGCTGCGCTGCTGGGAGTCGTCCCGGTGGCGGGCCAGGTCGCCGAAGATGACTTCTAGGCGTTGCTCGTCGTGACACAGCTGACCTCGTGGCAACGCAGCCCCCAGGTCCTGCAACGGATATGAGAGGGAGTCACATGATGAGGCCTTGTCCACATTTTGCAGCCCTTTTTTCCTCACAATGTTTTTTTAAGAGTCATTAAAGCTGAAGGGCGATGCATACGTTTAAACTTATCTTATTTTCTGTGGAATTTTCGTTCGCAAAATCCCTCAAAACAGGGAAAACAGCATGGATGGATTTAGTTCCGCCTTAAAGGTTTCCAGTGCATTTCTGTCTGTCAGTCATACAGTATCGCTTTCTCGGTAAATATCATCTTAATTTGTTTAGATGCTCTGTCAAATGGCATTAGATCCAGTTGTAATGTGTTGTGTTTATGTACGATCTTGTTACATCTTGTTCCTTTGGAACGGCAGTTGACAAATATTTAAGCCTTGGTGTGGGTCAAATGTCTCATGTGTCAACTTTGACACAGCAGAGCAGGGGAAATGAGTGGCTGACATGATAAACACCCCACAAAGTTCTCACAGCTAAAAGCAGCTTCAGCTGAAATCCTAAACGGCTGCCGTGTTCTCTTTTGAGCGTACGAGGGGGCCGCGACACCGAGCGCACGTGACGCAAAGAAAACAAGTCTAACCTTGCTCTCCACCAGCGACAAGAGAACTCGCTCCAGGGTGGAGGAGGAATGAGGCAGGGTGGTCTGGAGGTGGCCCACCACCACCCCGACGGCGACTCGCGACAGCTCGTAACTTAAGCCCGTGTTCTTCCGGACCAGCTCGATCAGTTCGGCCCCGATGCTTGGTGGAACCGGCTCAGAGGAACTGGAGCTGTCGGGGTGGCTTTCGGCAACTGACGGTGGGGCGACCGGCCACTCGTTCTCCGGATGCTCCTCCTCGGCGGCGGGGGGCTGAGGAGGCTGTGGGGCCGGGCTCTTCTTGGCTGGGGCTGACTGAGCGGGAGACTCTGAAGGCGCGGCAGGCTTGACGCGGGATGGTATCGGGGGAGGTGGGGTGCTGGAAACGCTTGGCAGGCTGACGTCGGATGACACCGTAGACTCTAAAGAGGTGCTGCTGATTGTGAGGGAGGGGACCGGGGATGGAGGGAGAGAAGACAATCTGGAAGGGATGTCCAGTTCTGCAGAAGAGGAGAGAGCAAGCACCACTTAGACAACAATGAAGGATATTATACAAAGTAGTCAATGAAAAATATCCCCCCCCCACCCAAAAAAAAAAAATATATATATATATATATATATAAAATAATGACAAAAATAGCACAAATAAATAAAAACTAATAAAACTAATACTAAAACTAATAAAAATATTTTGAAAAAAAAATTAAAACAAATGAAAACAAGCAAACCTACTCTACAAATGTATTAAAACTAACTACATTCAAAAAACAAAAGTCAAAACAAAAGAAAAACTCGATGGGGAAAAATGTATTGTGAACCTGCCGAGAACAGAGTGTTTTACAGCAGAGCCCGATTATTCTAATCGTCGGTGAGAAACGTATTATGCCGACGCCCACTGACCTGGACGCCGGGTGTTGCGCTGTTTCTCAGGTGGCGGTGGCGTGATCGGAGCGGCGCGGCGAGGCTGCGGGGGCACCTGCAGGGACGGATGCAGGCAAGAGTGAATAAACACGAAGTCCCATCAGTTTCATTTTGAAAAACAGTGAGCCAGATTTGTTCTAAACAGGGGTCCACGAACATGTGCTTTGACGACAGAGCCACCATAATAGAAGGCAAACAGACAATTAATTCAATTAATGTCACCTGATAAAAGCCCGGCTCTCCTTGGATGTTGTCGACGCTTCCTGATAAGGGAATGCCTCCCTGTCTTACATAGTCTCGGTGAAGGCCGTTGTGCAGGGGAGGAGTTTGGCTGAGAGATATTTCACTGTTGGATGCCGGGAGGCCTTGCGAGTGTCCTGCAATGCTCCGCCGTGCAAGCGTCTCCTTTCTGTGATGGATCAACTTTCTAGAACAGAAGGACAAACTTCTTTGGAATTCCAATTCAACGTGTCGGGCGACGTGGAAATGTTATTGGCACTATTGTGCAATCCTTGAAATTGGTGTAGTAGCATTGCAATTCCTCAATGAATTCAAACTTCAGCATTAACTTTGTATGGGGTTCATCAGAAGCACTTCAAATGGTGCAAAGTGTGTGCTGACTCACATTTAAAATGACTTTGAATGTGACTAGTTAATTCTGATCACTTCTGATTACATCCCCTCTCTAAATAATTTAATTTTGCTGTCAACTGAATTGTTCAGGTTGTAGGTCACATTAACAGAGGAAAATGTGTTTATCGTGGGTCTCTCTTTTTTTTTTACATCACAAAAACCTGGCACTTCAACAGGGGTGTGTACACTTTTTATGGCCACTTTTGCTTGTTTAACAGGTAAACATGTTAAACTGTGCCTGTACTGTAGAACATTTCTACTCACTGGAGGACATCTCGCTGCTCTAGATTGTATTTTCCTCCATTTTTTAAGGCAATATTGTGGATGCCTTCCATGGCTCTGTCAATGGACTGCAACACTTCATCTTGCTCTGGAGCCTGGCGACCAGAAGGAAAAAAATAAAAGAAATCGAAAATGAGGAGCTGTAGGAATTAAATATTGACTCATGTTTGCATAAAACTTTAAACACAACAGAGCAAAATTCTTGCCTTCGGCTGTGTGTGTGTTTGTGTGTGTGTGGGGGGGGGGGGCAAGAGAAACTGGGTCAGTTATCTAACAAAAAAGCAGCGAGTGTCACACATGCTCAGCAAGATTCCAAATTGGAGCTCATTGAAGCTCCACAGCCAATGCGGAGAAAGCATTCATTCCTGAGTGGCGCAGGTCACATGCTGGGGCTAGTTCATTGATGAATGCATCCCTGGAAGAACGCACATATGGGAAGGACTGACTGTATGGAAAACATACTATTTAGGAGAAGAATGCGACTTGGCTGGGATCTACAGATGAAATAGTTTAAAAATTATTCCAGCCATTCATTTTTTATAGTTCTTGTCCTCATTAGAGTCGCGGGTGTGCTGGAGCCGATCCCACTTCACTTGGGGTGAAGGGCAGTGTATGCTCTAATGTGTTAAAAAAAAAATCTGTATAGCTTCTTATTCTCTCTTCTTCTCTAATTGTGCTCTTATTGTAATTCTCTCTTGAATGCCTTATTTTTTTTATCGGACTTTGATTCTTTAACAAGTATCCAATGTGAACATCAATAACAATGGAAAGAATCACAGCAAAAAGAAAACACTGTTCATATATTTCCTGACATTTACCTCATATGAACAATATTTTCCAATAAAACCTCTTATCCACCAGTCTGTAAACAATATTGCACGACTCTCTTTCTAGACATTATTTCAGACACAATTGTCGTCGTCTTGGGGTGGAGTTTAGTCGATAGGCAGATGTCTAACAATTGTGACTTTACTGCGCATTTATGACGATAACCGCCTAGAAACTAGTCCTGATGAATCCCAACCCCTCCCGTAAACGATCCACGGGGATCTGTCCTTCATTCACCAGATTCATCCGAGGGTGGGACGTGGTGTCTACCTGAATTTTTTCGATGTACGAGGAGGGGATGTAGCCGGTCTCCCCCGAGCTGCAGCGTGAGCCAAGCCACCAGTGTTTATTGCTCCTTTCCAGGATTAGGAAGCTCTCTCCGGCCGCGAAGTGCAGAGAGTTGGGCTCCGCCGATCGGAAGGCGTACAGGGACCGGTACATTTTGTTGGTCTGCACTTGGACGCCACGAAACGAAGCCGAACTGTATGGAAACCTTAGTGGGGTGATAAAAAGCCCCTGAGAGGGAATGAGTGACCTTTTCGGAGTGTTCTTGAAGAGACTACGAAGGAAGCATGGCCCCCATAGATCCCTCCTGTCTATTTACAATGCGGTTTAAGATCTGATCACCTGACCTGAGGCTGTTACCGTTCAACGTCGCTAGGAGCGCTCTTGAGATAAGAAACGCCCTTAGTCTTATTAATCAAAAGCAGAGCCACTCGTCTTTTTAATAGTTTTGTTTGTGGACCTGATTAGTTGTACAGTATAAATCTATAGATTTGTATCTTCCAAGTATTATAAATCAAAGTATTCAAATACGCATTTTGCGAAGATACTTTATACCGAAAAATAAACACAAAAAACACAAAAATAAACGTGAATTGATCGATTTGTATGCCTTACCCAGTACCGGGAGAGATTTGTGGTGTCACACTGATTATCGTCCCCCGCTGCTGTCAACATGACTGGTGTGGTTTGTGCCAAAATCCTCCTTCAGAGATCATTACCAAGGTTAATCTTCTCTTCCAGAACAACACCAACTTTCCTCAGGTACGACTCAATTTATTTAAACGATTTTGTTGCGATTTTAAGTCGCACGGAAGAAGAATTAAACTCCGTGGTGTCATTTTGTCCTTCCTCTGTGGGAACTCGTCTCGTTATAAAACTCAGTGGTTGACTTCATAATACATATATCTTTTTTTTCCATTATTGGCGATTTAAAATATAAGAAAATGTTGTCAAATATTTAAATAATTATCATATATTAAATAGACTATTGGGTGCATTAGGACACTTTCTCATGCCATTGGCATGCCATAACCTATATTCACATATTTTGCTGTGTTGGATCAATGCGAATCGTTAAAATGACTAAACCTACATTTCTAACACATATCCTAAATATTACCTCAATTCAACTTTGTATGAATGAAAAACAATTGTTATTATGGCTTAACTACGTTCAATTCTGCTCTTTGACACATATTGTGCGCTGTATCTTTTTTGTAGACCTTGCAGTCCCGCTGTATTTAAGTAGATATTAAGTAGTTATTTAATTTAGTAAATGTGTAATCATCCATACGCGTTTGAATGTATGCTATAACAGATCACAGTCACAGTCATTAATTACAGTATATACTGTACTGGACTTCGACACCTGCTTTGTGTCTGGCTCCACCTAGTGGAAACAAAAGTAACGACGTTTTCCGCCCACTTGATCCAAGGTTCAGGTGTACAGTACTCAGAAAAGTAGCCTGATTTGTATCATGCCAGTAAAAATGATGAGTGCATTCAATCCATAGTACGTTTGTCTGCAAACGACACAAAGTGGTGACTAAGGGAATAAATAATATTACAACCATGTTCTTATGTATGTAAGTCACCATGTTTCTTGCAGTCCATTTCTGTCGCGGGGACACCGTTTGGGTCCGAGTGATGACGAGATGTATCAGCGTACCACAGTGTCAGTTATGAAAAAGGAGCCAGGAAGCGGTATCATGATCCTCAGCTACAGCTCCCAAGGATTCAACATTGATGGCAACAAAGTGTTTGGGCCCTGCGCAGTGCTCCCTCCTTCCATCCTGCAGTGGAAGGTGCACTAAAATCCACATTGTACTCGATGTAATATATTATATTATCAATCTGAAAAATATTTCCTACTTTGCAGGTTGGGAATGCTAAAGATATCACAGAAGAAAGTGTGTCACTTTTCCATATGATCATACCCCAAATAGGTAAAAATTCAAGTTTATCAGTTCACAAGAACTCCGAAGATACTATGCGTCATGTGTGGTATTTTACTTTTGTAGAGATTCTGGTCCTGGGTACGGGCGCACGAATCGAACGCATTCATCCCTCGGTTCTGGCTCTTCTTCAGAGCAAAGGCATCGCAGTGGAGGTGCAAGACACGGTAAAGTTCACCCACCACAACAGTGTTAGTGTCAACAAGGTTTAGGAACATTCACAGTCAAATTTTCCATCTCGACTGTTTTGTTTTTCAGCCAAACGCATGTGCAACCTTCAACTTCCTGATAAACGAAAACAGGATAGCAGCTGCCGGTCTGATCCCTCCGTCCACCCGCACAGCACCGGAGATGAAGCAGGAGTAGGTGACCTTGTGTGAAGTGCACTTGAGAACTGTTACCAAATGATCAAGGTTCATCAATCCTTTTGGGCCTGTGTCATTTACTCACCAAGCTTCTCAAAGTGAGATTCGCCAATCAGCCGTTATCGGCGATGAAACTCAATGAACTGAAATGTGGCTGCTTGAAAAACTCACTTGAAATCCGTTGAACATTTGCAAGACTGGGACTTGACTTTCTGCTTGTAAATAAACCATGTGTTACATGTCTAAATTATACACTTAAAACATGTTGTATGCGTGAGAATAATTTACAGTGTGTGTACTGTATTGTGCTTGTTGCCATGTCACCATTCGGCAGCACTGGTCACTTATGTGCTCTCAGTGTATTTCCACTTACCCCTCCACTATGCCAGGCAATCACAAGGCTGCCCGAATGACTCATGGCGAAACTGTTCGCAACACGCCCATACAAGACTTGAGCACTTTTCCTTGAGCTTTTGTTTCTGACTCTGACCTCACTACCTCGTCCTCCCACAAATCGTCCTCGTCCTGCCCCCGACTAGGAGTTCCGCCTTAACCCATTTGGCTGCCCCTTTGGCTATTTGGTGTTGTGCTACAAACCACAGCAAAGTGAGTTTTCCTGTCAGTGGATTACAGAGCATTACAAGACCGAGGTCGTGACCCCTTCCCAATCTTCAAAGACTGATTTTTGAAGTTAGCCGCATTGCCGCTCCTCTGTTTGTTGCTGGACTTGTCGCAGTTATTAAAACTAAATTCCAACTTTGTGGTCCCATATAATGCATTTGGATTCTACACCCGCCTTTGTCAGTATTTTCCAAGATATCACATTAGTTGTATTTGTGGATCAAATTGACCTCACACATAATGGATAACTCCATAAATGTATGCTGTACCACTTCACAGTGTTGATATTCTTAGTAAAAGTTGATTCATTTTGTTATTTAGCTTGATACCATTATACTAAATGGCTACAAATCATTAGGAAAGAACAGTGAGGGTCATCCCTGCTTGCCAAATAGTGAGCCATTTGTTCCAAACTATCACAGTAGAGCAGTATAAAATGCGATGGCCGCGTGTTGCCAAATAGTGAGCCAACAATACAAAAGAATTCCTCACATAAAAAGGAATGTATTTTTGAACGATTTATAGGCCATTCATGAGGGTAACTTGATTGAAAAGAAGATACAACATGTCTATTTAAAAAGGTCTCAGGAGAAGAGACAGAAATAAGAATCCCGTGAAAAAGGACAACGAAGACGAAACCCACTGATGCTTCATCAAAGGTGCGGTCCACCTTTCTACCTCGGTCGCTACTTCAGTCGATCGTGTCGACTGTCCTTGACTTGCCTAAGCCTCTTACGCTTGCCCTGCGGCACCACTGTGTGTGTGAAGCACATGACACCATTCAACGGCTTTGTCCTTGTCACACATAAGCTGCGACAGAATCTATTAATCCTCCGCATTCATCTCATCGCCAGACGCCAGGCTTTGTGCGCCGGGCCCAAATCGGCAGGGAGGCCTTTTCAATCCCTTTTGTGTCCCCTTGGCTGCAGAGATGGTGACATCCACTGAAACAATTTCCCCCCTCTGCTGTCTACCTGAAAAGCATGTTTGAGTTCATTTGATTTTTGCAGTAAAGGAGCTTTATATGCTGTAATGCCTAACAATAGGAAAAAAAAATCGCCTCTCAAATGTTGTTCTGGCGACTGCGGATTTGTGATCTTGTGGACACACCTCGACTGTTGCACAAGGATTGCCATATTTACAGTATTTCAAGATAATATCTTGTTACAAAGATTTTCTGTTGATCATGCTTTTTTTTATTCTGCATTCCATAAAATTGGAAATAATAATATAATAATAATCATAATAAATAACAACCTTATTGATGAAAAGGTCAGTCTTCATCTGAGCTGCGTGACGGATGCCTTTGTGAGTTGAAGCAGAAGTCGGTGCCAGTGATACGACGGTACATGTCCTTAATGTCCTCGCACTCGCTCTCAAAGTGGTTGGTTTCATCATATGAGCGAGACACAAAAATCTGAAAAAAAAAAAGTTGTTGTCAACACACTTTCTCCCCGCGACCCCCTTGGAACTAAGAGGCGTCTTACTGTACCTGACTCCTGTTTCCATCATCATTGGGCACAAGCAGTTTCTTGACTGAAACAAATCTTGAGTTAAAAAAAAACAACAGGAAATCACATCACGAGAAGACAGCTAATTTACACATGGAGCTAAATCATATTGAAAATTGTCCAATTCAAGTGCTCAACTCAATTATTATTATTATTTTTATGATCCATGACGTCTACAGTGAAATTCCATTTGGCTGACAATTCTCTATGAATTCAATGCGATCAGCGACGCCTCTGTCAACCCACACAATCACCCGATAGACAGTTTGAATATCTCTTACACAGTCACTTGAATTCTGACCCACTTTTGCATGATGGGCTCCAGAAGGTCCAGGCCTGGCTGCACTTCTTTCTCTGGTTGGGTGGTTTCAACAGCTGTGCTCACTGTAGCAATATAAAACCCATCCGAGGCCACGTTGTGCGCGTAGGACACGACAGATATGAAGATGTCTGCGTCGGGTCGCGGGGATTATTGCGGTCATGAGATATGATTTTTTTTTTCAATGAAGTGAATGCAATTTTTGGAAGACAACACACCAGACTTTCTGCTGAGTTGTGTTTGAGGGATGACGATCCGGCATGATTTGGCCTCCTGTGTGCTTTTCACAGGATGATTTAATAAACAGATGACCCTGATGACTCGCCCCACTTTCCTCACTCGGTGAGGGACGTAGCTGGGGTCGCAGATAAGTTGTTTGCATTGGAACAACTGGAGAACAACAAAAAGGAGAAGAACTAAATAAAAAAATCGTTATGGGCCACTGGGCGATTCCCAATCTGGGGCACACTTGCCTTCCCTTCAGATTTGACGGCTGTCACTTTGCCGTTGTCCAACACAATCTCATCCACCGTTTGGTGAGGCAGGAAAGTTCCTCCGTACTCCGCGCTCAATCTGAAGGGCAGATTTATCAATACATTTGTGACACCTAGAGGCCATGTAGGGGCACAAGTATTAGGACAATGCAAAACTTTGCGAGGGAACGCAATATTTTGCAGGTAATGCAAAGTTTTGCGAGGGAATGCAAAGATTGCGTTCCTTCGCAATCTCGCAATCTTTTTTTAATGGCGTTGATGTACTTCCGGGTCATCGTCTGGGTAACTGAAAACAACAAACATGGCGTCTTTTCACCCGTTGGCGAGTTTTATTGACCATAATGTTGATAATCGGCTTGAAATACAAAGACATTAAATCTGTTCTTATTCTCCTCCATGATTCTCCTCCTTTCCGAAGTAGTGTCGTCTCTCAATCAGCCTTGCTGGAGAGTGAAGGGGGACATTAGCCAAGCTGACCGGGAAGTACAAAATCGCGCATTTTAAAAAGAGCGTTCCCCACCCCCCTAAAAAAAAAAAGAATGTTATACTGTATCTCGCATTCTTTGTGGGGGACTGCAATCTTTGCGAGGGAATGCAAATTTTTGTGAGGGATTGCAAAAAATGATTTTTTTTTTCTTCCATGTCCCCTTCGGTGCTCCGTAAAAAACAAAGGGCAGCGGTTGTCCCAACTATTATTTCTTTGTTGTGAAATGCTCGAAAGATCTCGCAAAGTTTTTTTTTTTCCTTCCATGTCCCCTTAGGGGCTCCGTACGAAAGCTATGTTTCACAAAAACATAAAATATTTCGATGAACTGCCATTCTTAAAATGTTATCAACATTTGTGTTCTTTAAATTTTGAGTTCACCCAACTATTTTCTTTTCTTTACAGTTACATAGGAAGGAATTTGTAGTTTGTGTCAGTGGGAATTTAGTTTCTCCATTCCAGTAGAACAGTTGACGTTGACTCACAATCTGCTTTCTAGTTCAACCCAAAGATGTTTGTTGTGGTTCAGGTCTCGCAATAGTTTTGTCCATACCACGAAACATTCCATCAAAGTGTTACCTTGCAAATCCTTGCGGTAGTTCTGCCAATCCAAACACAGGGTAGAGGTAGGGGCTGGTGTTGTGGCGAGCCAGAGACTCGGCATACAATCTGATCCGCTTAATGGTCTCCACACAGGGTTGGTCCAGATAACTACCAAATGCACAAGGATAGATTTGATTTGATTTTAAGATTTTTTTAAAAAAAAAAAAAAAAAAAAAAAAGAATTTGGTCCCGCCATGTGTGACCAACCTCTCGCTGCTGTGCAAGGCTATGGCATGACCTATGAACTCCACAACGTCCAGTCCGAGATCGAAGTGACAGAAGAGATCTCGGGTTGTGGTTTGGTCTGGGTCGATGTCCTGATGTGTGCGAGGTTTTCTCACGTCAAAGTTCTGGACGAAAAGCAACAACTTCCTGTACCTCCTCTTGTCAAACATGCCCATCAGATCTGAAAAATATGTTTAAGACATTTAATGCCAATACTGTACAGTTATGAAAAGCTATTGTAATCAACTCCCAGTCTTGGGCTGTGCGGCCACACATGGAAGGCGCTAGATTGTCTTTACAGTTTGTTGTGCCACATTCTGCCTTGCTCCCATGATGGGTATTGCCCCTAGTTTTTTTTTTCTAGCTTTAAGTTCTCACATTTTGCTGGTATCCCTTTTTATGCAACTTCTTTCTTGTTAAGTTATTTGTTTGAACTTTGATTGCTTTTATGCTGACTTGTTACTAGTGTTTTATGTTTATTAGCCTTTGGCACATCGTCTGTTACTAATGCCAGTAAGGAGCGCATCAACTGACCTGAAGTATGCGTTTCTTCCTCAGTAGCGGGGACCTTGTGCAGTTTCCCTGCTTTGTACACGTAATTCCCTTCCACCACTCTGAAGTCCAGATAGCGAGTCACGTCAGTCAGTACCAACATTTTCACCAGGTCACCTAATGCAGCCACGCACACAGCATGAAATGATGACATGATTTAAAATTAAAAAAAGCCCAAAAGCCTCTTCTCTGTCACAACAGGCCATTACCATTGGCAAGGAAAAACTTGGGGATAAGATCAACGTTCCACTCTTTACCCCGAACAGAAGACGTGACAGGACACGGAAGTTTGAACCTCCTGTACAGCTGTAAAGTCAATTTGACAGATAAGTAAGAGAAATCATGTAAAAATGCATGTGCTTCTGTTTGGGTGGGCACACCTCTTCAAGGGGAGAGATTGACGCACTCTCTCCTCCGCAGTAAGCATTCTTGTCAATATGAAGGACTTTTTTGCCATTTAGTGACAATAAACCTGAAAGGACACATTCCTGCGAGAGGCAGGCCGCGGACAAAATAAGTCAAATGATGCACTCATGGTTAAAACTTGGATTATTGCACATTGAGGTACTGTATGTATTTCCATTGTCACGGTCTGATGCATATTTAACATCTCCAGTTCACAAAACTCCAGGACTTTACCTCCTCTTACAGCTCAAGTTGAAACATAAAATAATCCATGTTGAAACTTACAAACTGACCCCATGTATTTACATAATCAAACAGAAAATTCTCCTACCTTCAGCCCAGTTCCAAGCACTATAATGTCATACTCCTGCATCTTAACAGTCTCACTCGTTCTGACTGAATGATATCAGGATGCTCAGTGGCGGTAATTGCTTTGGAGTAATCTGCTTACATGTGGCACATCCATGTATGAATGTGTGTGCATGTGTGTGTGTGTGTGTGTCTGTGTGTATGTGTCTGGGTGTTTTGAAAGGCGCTTATAAATGAAATGCATTATTATTATTATTATTATTATTATTATTATTATTATTAATAATAACCGTTTTCTAAATTTAATTTAACTCTTTGATAAATTAAAATCAAGTTTCGGACCTCATCACAGTGCAGAAACAGCTCTAATTAAAATGAGAAATGATTGAACGATGCAAGGAAGGTGCTGTTGGTGCTTGTCTTATCCGATCTCAGTGCAGCTTTTGATCCAGTTCATCATGAGAACTGCTGAACAGACCAGAAACTTAAATTGAACAGTCTAAAATGGTGCGGGTCCTACTTGGAGGAAAGAGTTATTTTTGTGACCCCTGGAAATTTCAAAGCTGATCGAATGGCCGTGACTTGCACTGCAGAACATCACCGACTCTTGGGGTCTGGTTGAAGCGTTCTACGAACCCAGTCCGCTGGATGGCGCTAATCCGTTTGCTGGTTTCCAAACGTGCTTAAAATAAAGCAAGAAGAAGCAGCAGTGAAATGATGTCATTGATAGTTGAAGTTTGTTTCCTCTGGTTGTTTCGTGATCATCCCTATCTTTTTTTTCTAGACTGTTACTAAAATGTCTTCGGCGACGACAGTAAGTTGTTCAAATACAAACTGTGATTCACTTTATTTATCGAAAAACGACAGTTGAGTTTACCATGTTGTATTTGCTTTTTGTCAACATACGAGCTTGCTGCTTGCATGCCTAATAGAAGACGTATCAATGTATGACGCAAGCAAGTGTAATTAAGAAACTGCATTGCCGTAAATATGCCCCCGATAAACACACATTTTGTTTCATGTCACTTGCGAGGGAGCTTAAGGGTCAATATTTTAGCTGTACATATTTCTTCTTTCTGGCGCTTTGTGCTTTAGTTTGTCTCGAGATTCAGGATTTTTCTGGATACGTAATAGTAATGTAGCCTATACACTTGCCCTGACACAAATCGAGAGAAATTGTTTTTTGTTGCATGAAAAACATATGGAGCAAACATGGTTTTGGCAAAGGTTCACTAAGAATCCAAGCTGTCTTCTTTTTCAATGCATAACGTGCGAAATGAATTTTATAGAGTGCAAACTGTCTTTAATCTACAATTTTAGTCCGTTTAATCTGGAGTCATCTTTTTGACTCATCGTAGTTCTTCATTTAGAGTGGCGTTGACATAGTGTGTTTCAGTTTTCAGGTAAAGACTCACACAAGCATGTAAGGACAAAGACCAACCCAGGATTTTTGCAACGATTAAGTGACACGGCAGGAGGAACGTTTGTTGGCGTTGGACTGTTTTTCCTTTCCATATATATTCTCTTCACCAATGAGGTGAGAATCACACATGGTTGAGAATACCAGATTTGCTTTGGGTGTATCTCAGCGTATTTGTGGTTTGTACGTTTACCAAGCAGCCTGGAGTTGAATGACCAGTCTCCCGGTGTACCCCACCTCTTGCCTAACCTGCTATCCTAATGAGTACAAGCTCGAGGAAATGGATAGATGTGCTTTGCATTATTATGGTAAACACTGTTTCTTCCTCCTTTCAGGGACGGGCTGTGCAGACTGCGTCCTCCCTGAATGAAGGGCTCGCTCAAGTCGTGTCGCTGGACACTTTTGCCAGCCTCGACCCGCAGAACGACAACAGCTTGGTTCATTTGTCTGCACCTTTGCGTCCCTCAAAGGTAGACCTGACTCCATCACTCTTCATTATTATTACTATTAAAACTCCCAACATCAGTTAGGCCAGTCATTCTTACAATGAGGTACAAGTCGAGTATATTAAATGCACTCTAAAATGAATACCTCTCGATCACTTTAAAAAAAAAAAAAAAAAAGCATTATTTCCTCTGTAAAGGCAAATCCATCAATGGTGTTGTCATTAGCTTGTGTAGTGGTAAAGTGGCAACATAAATGGTGCGTGTGTTTTTATTATGTAATTTATTGTGTGTGCGTGTGTGTGTATTTTCATGCGCAGCCTTTACATGATCCCAACTACAGAGTAGCTGTGGAGGCTGTCAAGTTAAAGAGGCAGGTGGAGATGTATCAGTGGGTGGAGTACCAGGAGAGCAAGTGAGTGTTGTTAACACGTTTGGCAGGGTGAGGCCTCAACATAAAAAAAAAATAATAATAATAATCTTCAATCTAGATGAGTAATCCAAATTCTTCCTTGTATGATTCATTTCAGAGACTACGAAGAGAATGGCAGTACCAAAACCGAGACCACATACACCTACAGTAAGTAGCCGGAAATACAGTTATGTGCAGAAATATTTGGATGATAATAATTCGTTTTTATGATGTAGCTTTTATACACCACCACAGTGGAGTTGATGTAAAACAATTAGAATATGATTATAAGTGTAAGGTTTCACAAAAATATTGCATTTATGCACAGTTCATCCTGGAAACCCACTGTGGTGCTGCATGAAGGAAACATTGTCCATATACTTTTGGACCTAAGCCATTTCTTTTCCATAGACACGGAGTGGAAAGCAGAGCTGATCAACAGTCGCAATTTTGATCGAGAAATTGGTCACCAGAACCCAAGGTGCTTCAGTCTTACGTCGCAAATATTTCATATCACAAGAGAAATGTAACCAAATATTTTCTTTTCAGTGCCATGGCGGTGGAGAGCGTGACAGTTGTGGCTCCTCAGGTGCAAGTGGGACCTTTCACTCTGTCGAATGGTAATCCGTAAGAACCAGGTGGCATCAACACAGCGCTGAAATACAACTAGGATTATTGCACCACATGTGTCACATGATGATGACTCATAGACGTTTGCTCCTCCCCAGGACTGGTGGAACAGATTAATAACTTCCGGACACTGAGCCTGAAGGATTTGACGGCCTCCGACTCGGACCCTTTCCTTACCATCCGTGACGATTATTTCTATCATACTCAGCAGCCACAGAGGCCAGAGGTGAGCGAGTGCCTTGATGACAGCATCTGGCAAATGCTGTTTGCGTACTATTTCCTTTATGTCTATTTTTTTGTTTGTACCCTTTGGAAGGTTGGAGATGTCCGCGTGAGATTTTCCTTCGCCGGACTCAGTGGTGAAACTGTGAGTTCTGAACATGTGAACTAGTCAAAATGAAAAGTAATTTTATTTGAGTTCCCATTTTTTATTGGTTTGAATGAGAAGGATATTTTTATTTGAATATTCCAACAAATATGGCCATGTGGCCTGGCCAACCTCAATAAATTGACCTTGCCATCATTGAAATTTTTTTTCCCTTCAGGTTAGCATTGTTGCCAAGCAGAGTGGAGAGCAGCTTTTGCCCTTCAAAACCAAGTCAGGAGACGTTCTTGAGATCTTGTATCTGGAGGAGCTCTCAGCAGAGGTTTGGCGGACATTTTATTTTACTTTTTTTGCATGTCAAAATAACTTGTGACGTGTTCTGCTTGTGACGTGCAGGAAGTGTTTGCGAGAGAGCAGCAGCATAACAGCATGAAGACGTGGGGACTCCGAGCTGCGGGATGGGCCCTCATGTTTCTCGCCATTCAGCTGACCATGCGCATCATCTACACACTGGGTAAACACCCGCTCACACAATATTTTTGGGTTTGGCAATCCTCTAAATTTAGTCATGGTTTAGATCCCTTCCCCCCCCCCCCCCCCCCCCCCCCCCAAATCATGATCATAAAAACATCCTTGCAGCCCGGTGGTCCAATGGTGAGTGTGTCAACCTCACAGTGCAGAGGTTCTGGGTTCAAATTCAGCTCAGGCCTCCCTGTGTGGAGTTTGATTGTTCTCACTGGGCCTGCGTGGGTTTTCTCCGGGTACTCTGGGTTCCTCCCACATTCCAAAAAACATGCATGGCAGGCTGATTAAACTCTAAATTGTCCCTAGGTGTGAGTGTGAGCGTGGACATTTCTCGTCAAACTCCACAATTGAACCCTGCACCGTAACTTTTTAAAAATTTATTGTCTGTTTTTTTTTTCCAAGTTGGATTTAAAATATAGCACTGATGTATTTCTCTACTTGTGCGCCCACAGTGGGCTGGGTTCCTCTCCTGAGGGACCTCGTTTCTGTGGGGCTGAAGATCTTCGCCTTGTGCGTGTCCGCCTCACTCTCTCTCCTCACCATCGCAGCGGGGTGGTTCTTTAATCGACCCCTGATGGCGATTGCTTTGGGGGCTTTAGCTCTTCTTCCCGTGCTTCTCGCACGCGCGCGACTCCCAGCCAAAAAGCATCTGTGACTTAAGAAACTGGATGTGAAGCTCACCGGAGCGGCGAGGCAGTTCTGGGTGCCTCAGAGTGACTCTCCACAGCAGGATAAAATCTGCAATTTACACAAACATCCTCATTTGCAGTATTTTAAGACAAGTAAAATTGATGTATTGCACTGACTTGTTGCTAATGTAGTCCTGCAGTTGGACATCAGCTGTTGTAGAGGCATGTTTTATTTTTCATGCATCGTTTTGTCCTTTATATTTTTTCATACGCCACTGATGCCTAATCTCTGAAACTGTTGAGTTACCAGTGCCCCCTCGCCCCCCAAAAAAATACCCAGACCATCGTACGTACAACAGATCTGTTATGTGTTGGGTTCTACCGGTACTTGAAGATTAAAAAAACAACAACAAGGCTCACAGCAGAATATCTCTTGTGCAACTTATTTGTGTTCAACGTGCAACAAAGTGTATGCTTATCTTTCAAAAATCCTCATCAATTTTTTGGGATCAAAGCAGCACATGACATCAGTGGCTAGAAGCAAGATTCTTACAAAGTAAT
Organism: Hippocampus comes; assembly: GCF_001891065.2. Classification (NCBI taxonomy): domain Eukaryota; kingdom Metazoa; phylum Chordata; class Actinopteri; order Syngnathiformes; family Syngnathidae; genus Hippocampus; species Hippocampus comes. Next base: position 4,155,215 of record NW_017805625.1, on the reverse strand, counting down.
TTATTACACAAAACACTAAGTTTCCATTTTGCGTGTTAACAAAAATTGAGTTTCCAGTCTCATATCGTGCACGTTGTCACGATGCACACGAGGATTCGTCAATGGAGCACACCAAAACAAACGTTGACTCGGCGTGTGCGTTAGTTTGTCGAAGTCACAGTGATCAGGTACTTTTACCCTAGTTGACTGTGGAAACATTCGTCGGGTCAGCAGGCAGGGCTTCAGCACTGGACTGTAGTTGGCAGGTTTGCTGACTTCTCATGACACTACATGCTGATAGAGGAGGTTTTATTATGGCTGATTGACTGATGCTTTAGTAGAAAAAAAAAGGACTTCCAATACTGACAGAACCTATTTCAGCTTAATACATAAAACAAGTAAAAGCGTTGCACCTTTTGTAAAAACTGGTGAGAACAGTCTTTTGCGTGGGTGTATTTTTTGGGGGCAAGGGGGTGGGATTTGACCCTCTGCTTCTTTTTTTCCCCCAAACAGGAAGCAGTCCCATGCCACCCGTTTTCACAGGACGGTGCATCTATTGCTCTTCTTTCCCCGCCGGGCCTGTAATGCCGCCCTGGTGGCCATTTCAAATACTTCCCTCACGCCATCCTTTGTTTTGGCTGAGCACTCCATGTATCCAAAGGCACAGATCCTGTTGGCCATGTCCCGTGCATCCTCCTGCTTCACGGGTTCCTAGGAGGGAGGAAAAAAAAAAAAAAAAGACGCATGGGTTATGAAACATCTACACAGTTTAAAGAATAAAGCTGGTAATAAATCTTTTTTTTTTTTCCACGAGCTCTGTCAAAATATCGTTGCCAAGGAAAAAGGAATCTTCCACGACGTGGCATAATCATTTGACCTTGGTGGAAATCTGCACTCTACATAGTTGCCGCTCCACTTTCACGCAACGTTTACCTGCTTCATTTTGGCAAGCTCCCTGCGGGTGTGCTCATCGTTGCGCAGGTCCTTTTTGTTTCCCACCAGGATAATGGGGACGTTGGGGCAAAAGTGTTTCACCTCTGGAGTCCACTTCTCCGGGATGTTCTCTGAAAACGACACAACACGTGATCCAGTATATGACTGTGTGAACTAATAAACCTGAGAGCGTTTGCACCATGAGCAGCTCACCGAGACTGTCAGGACTGTCGATGGAGAAGCACATAAGAATGACATCGGTGTCTGGATATGAGAGTGGGCGCAGGCGGTCGTAGTCTTCTTGACCTGCTGTGTCCCACAGCGCTAACTCCACCTGCCAACGCAATCCCAAATTATCGACGTGGGAACTTTTGACAAAAATCCCTTTTGATGTTTTAGTACGAAAACTGTGTACAAGGCATAGGCATTTAAAAAAAGACCATTCAGAAATCTGTGTGTTATTGGTTGTTGATTAATCGTGTCTTGAAAAAAAAAACAATGTACACAATTTAGTGGTCTCAAAGAGAATTTGACATCAACTATGTTAAATTAAGATTTATCCTAGCTGTGGCTCAAAGCCTCTGGGCAGCATTATTCTACTCAATTTTGCACCGGCATCCAAACGGGAGTTAAAAACAATCAGAGGGAGTCCTCCATTCATCCCCCCTCCCCCATTGCCAGCCAAGGAAATGTAGTCAAATTCTCTGGATTACACAGAATGTTCTTAAGCAACTTCCATGAAACTATGTAAACATTTCCTCTCTTTATTATACATTTTCCTTGATGAAGCACAGACTTGGAGAATGTCTGCCCTCTAATGAGTGCCATTGTAGTTAATGTTGGGGTACTGAACAATAGGTAGTTTTTTTTTTTTAATCAGAAAAATAAAGGTCTTAAAATCTTTCCTTGCTGGTGTAAAAAAGTCAGAGTCATTGCTTATAAAGAAGCCAAATTTAAGTTTTTTAAAAAAGTTTTAAAGCTACTTCAAATTTATTATTGGGAAATATGGACACATTTTAATCACAGCATGAATTTTTATTACATCATTTGACATTTGAATATCGGACTACCTATCTGCCCTAACAAAAAAGTATATTTTAATCAAAATTCCAACAAAATATTCAAACGTATACAGATTTTATACCTCATTTCACAAAGCTTCACAAATGTTCAACATGCGAACATAAGTCACAAACATGCAACTGAGACTGATGTGTCTGCTAACGTCTCCTTTATACTTGTTTCTATACATCCTGTTAAATGTTTCGATCTCCTGAGCGAGAATTGGCTATGTTATTCAGCTATGAAAGGACATTACGTGTATTTTAAATGGAACCCACCTTGTGTAGTGTATTTGTTTTGAAGACACCATACTGGAAAAAATACTGTATTTGTGTATGCAGTCTAATTCATCAAAATTCTTGTTTGTTGTGTCTGTGGCATTTTTAAATGCCTCAACAAAAGGGTCTCAAGAAGAAAAGAGTGAAAGGCTCCATACCTGTTTGCTGTCCACTTCGATATCCGCCACATAGTTCTCAAAAACGGTGGGCACGTAGACCTCAGGAAACTGGTCCTTGCTGAACACAATCAGCAGGCATGTCTTGCCGCACGCGCCATCTCCCACTATGACCAGCTTTTTTCTGATTGCCGCCATAGCTGCAGGTGAGAGGCAGGGGAACAGGTTGTGGAGGTGTCACTAAAGCAAAAGCATTAGCATCCAAGTCTCTGTTTTGCTTGATATTTTTGTTTACACAAAAAGCTATTTTTCTCCAGGTTTTGGGCAAAGTGGCTGCATTTCTTAAAACTTAACAATGTTCTACGACTGATTACTAGAGAATGAAAAATTGTCGAATCAAACCTTTTTTTTCAGGTGAAAGATGTTTATTTTTTTTATTTGGTAGATTTGTAAATATCAATATAGAGTAGGATTTTCTGTAGGTCTTGTGTGTGTGTGTGTGTGGGGGGGGGGATCACTGAAAACGGCTGGCTTTGAATGATTAGCTTTCTTTTGGTAAACATCAACACCACAAGTGTTCACAACATGGTAGCGAGACGTTTAAAAGTCGTAGGGTTGTTAACAGTCATGCTCTGTTGGCTTTAGATGTAATTCAAGCCATCTTCCATCATCGTTTCCTCTTATTCACCTTGCCCACAGCTATCTTGGGACACTTCATTTGACGTTCATTAGACCCCAAATCACATTTAGAAGCACTACTGGTGTAAGTTAAAGGTATGAGTCAATGAATATCGTTGGCGTTCAATTGCCTTTTGGGATGACGGTGGGCCCTATTTGACCAAAGGAGGAAGTTGTTGTTATGTTTACTAAAGGATCGACGCCAGCGCCATCAGAGTTAGCCGGAGAGAAGACAAACAAGCTTACATTTCTTTTTTAATCTGTGTAATGAAAGGAACAACATCCTTGAAATAATGTTCCCGCAAAAAACAAATTTAAAAAAAATCACATTTCTCAGTGCAAGAGCAGTTCGCTGGTCTTAGCTTAGCATAACGGAAGTCAATGCGACTTAATGGGTCCGTTACTCGGCTAACATTAGCCGAGTAACGGGCAGAAAATGCAACTTGACGCAACATCGTCGAAGCGGACCCGTAACATGACATCAATCTGAAAAAAAACTAGCAGCGATTGATTTCGAGTTGGACCGTGCTTACCCAGTGATTGTTTGCCAATATTTCCAAAAGATTTTCAAGTTGTGCTTTGTTGGCCTCCGTCGCTGAGTGCGCAGCTGGAGGATGAAGGGAAGGGAAGTGCGGTGAGGCGGTGGGGAGGGGAAAGCACACCACACGATGGTCTGCCCACACAAATCGCTTCGGCTTTACAGAATTTTTCACTTGCTGTCACAATATCAGTTCAAAACGGTTTTCCTTTATTACTGTGTAGATTCGCAGTCATCCGGCTCGTGATAATCTGCAAAGGTTGTTGAATGAGTCAACTGGGCTTTTCCTGTTAGCTGAATTTGTTGTGTTTTCTTGTTTTCTTAAAACGTTTAAAAATGATTTAGAGAACTATGCGCTCTATTCGGCAAACGAAATAACACCCATATACATTTGTGAATAGCTGTGGTTTAAACCAGTGACTCTCAAAGTGCGGCACAAGTACCGCTGGTGCAGGGATGGGCAATTTAAATGCTGGAGGGTGACACTATTTTTTTATCAGTGCTATTGGGGGGCCACGCACTTCCTAACCAGATGTATGACAAAAATGCTTTTTTTAAAATATGATCAAAATGTGTGCATCCGTACAAAATATGTGCTCTTAATATAGTTCCATTTTTTGAGAATATTTTTTTACATCCATCTACGATCCTAACCCAACTACAAAGGTTTGAAGCAAACGACAAAATACGTCTTTATTTCTATAATGCTTTCACAACCGCTGCAGCCTAACAAAGCGCTTTCCCGAACATTTAACATTAAATAACAATAACACAACAGGACACATAATAGAATAACAACATCTTGTCATTTTTTTTATTGCAAAGGGGTCTCGCATTAAAATTACCATTCAAGGATGGCAAAAAACAACAAGCCAAAATTAAAGTTAAAGAGCTCATTTCGTACATTTTTGTTCACAAAAAAATCATTTCACGCAAATTTGTAATATTACTGAGGTACATGTTGGTCCTGTATATCATTCAAAATCCGCAAAAAAAAAAAAAAAAAAAATAAATTAAGCCTACTTACATTGGTGTAGCGCAGTATAAGACCCAGTCTAAGTCCAACTAAAATATGTCTGCCATCTAGTGGTGTTTGGTTACATTCAAATATATTTGCAGATCTTTTTTTGTGATTCGAGAATGGCTTCAGCTCTCTCCTGGCCAATTTGCTCCTGGCACATACATTTTTTTGTTTTGCGATGGCAAATTGACCACTAAAAAAGATAGTTGAATACTGTGAAATGTGTTCCCTCTATAAAAACGATTCGATATTGTATATATATTTTTTTCAACCTATGGGAATTGCTTGCAAAACTGGCCTTAAAGGGAAAAACCTCCTGTATTTAGTTTAGGCACTTGTTTTTTGTTTGGGCTGACTCAGGTCATGGCTTGTTCACAGCTGGTGAAGCAATTTGCTTATAACTACCGCTCACTAATCCCGATAAGAGGCTTTCTCAGAACTGCTTGGTTTTGCACTTGGAAAGCGAACACAAATACATCAGTAGTTTCCTCACACTTAGCTGCAGTTCAGCAGCAGGCGTGAAAAAGAAAAACGTGTGTCACAGATCCCGACTACTAGGAAATCACAGTGATGTCCACATGATGACTTCGGGTTTGTGTTTGTTTCATGTCCGCTGCTAGTTTCAGTTATTAGACTCTTAGTTATGATTAAGGACTGAATTCTAACTCATTTTTAAAATGTAAAAAAAAAAAAAAAATTGAGTGAGGTAATCTTTCTTTGTGAACGGTCTTTTATTTTCTTAAGAAAAGGTGAGATTTCCATTTTCCTCAGGAAATCGCTTACATGTATGAATACAATATCTCCTTTATTTCCTTGTCAAAAAGGCAAAGGACAAAAACTGTACAGTATGTTGTATCATTTTGGACTATTCCCAGTCCCCAAAACAGAATTCCACATGCAGATCAAAGTGTTTTACCGTGTTTCAAGTCGCGTAATCTTTAGGCCATTGATAGTCGGAACATTTTTTTTGGACAAACATAAGCCTGGCGATGATGAAAATAGAAGTCTTGTGTATCATCATGAAAGAAGACTATTGTGGAGGACAACAGTAGTTGGACATACTTTTTCATGAGCAGATTATTACAACGATCTCTCAACACCTGCGAGTTGTGACCCCGCCCATATCCCTATCGCAGCCTCCTGTGACCCTCATATGTGAAAAGGGTAATCGTGCAAGTAGTCCAAGAGAGGCTTTGGGAGGGGCAGTTGGTCAAGGCAGTTTGCATTTCTGTTGATGGCGAGGCGCGCCAGGTGCTGTAAGCGAGGGAAAGTCTCCGGCCTGTGAAGGGGACGTAACAGCTTCAGAATCACACCGCTGTCCTTGGCGAGGGGCGGGGAGTGGACATGATTGGGTTTTATTTTGGAGAGTCGACCATCCTCGGTCGACGTCGCCGGGCCATGTGGCGTGTGTGCCGAGCCAATGTAGCGCTGGATGAGACTGATGACGTCAGGGAAGGACTGCAAGTGAGGCAGTTCAGGACTGAGGGAGTCCAGCCAGAAAGAACCCCTCTTGTACTGTATTCGGACGCTGGTCGGTCCGCAGTGGGTCATCACCGACAGCGCCACCATGTACTGAGGGTGACTGCTGTCCCGCACCAGGAACGTGCCTTCAGACTTTGCCAGGAGTTTGTCCCGAGCCTGACTCGCCGAGATGGAACCCCAGTACCAGCCTGCAATGAATGACAAGGTTGCATTTAAAAGCAAACCTTTAATCGCCAGTCGGATTGGTAATCGTAATGCCATGCTTTCTGGTCTCGCCAAAATCTGATCAGAATGTGGCTGCCCCTGTAATTCAGGATCACTCTTAAAGACCCTATAAAGTGACTTCAGAGATTTCAAGATAACTGCTGAAAACATGTGCAAATTGTATGCACGAGTTTGATTTATTCTGTGATCATGCAGGTAAAGGAAAATCCTCATATTTCAAATTCTCCTTTGAAAGGACTGAAAATGCCATTCATCGGTTTCAGCCTCCCCAAAAATTAAGCAAAAAGTCATGTTTTTCTGTCTGGAAAAAAATAACACTCTTTAATATTAATTACCGTACACTTACATATGGAGAAGTGACGCATTTTAAAAGAATCAAATAAAGCAGTCAGGGATGCACTGGCCATCTGTCATAGAAGGCAGATGGCCGGTGGGCAAGTGTCTTTTTTCTTTTTCTCCTCCATTTTACCTCAAGAGACCATCCCACCATTACACCATTTACAATACAAACAGCAAAGCTAACCAGTCAATATTGATGGCAGAGCTACATGGTAGCCAGCAGTAGTCTGGAGTCATGTCTGAATATGCATTTTTTTTATAAGAATGTGTCCTTAGAGTAGAATATTTGATACTTGTAGCGAATTAGATATTGATTTCACACCATATCAGGCAAACAACATGGCTGAGAAGTCGTTTATCATACCATCCACAGTCAAGGTTTCATGAAATACAATACACACATTCATAGCCTTGCTCAACACATTCATAATACAAGGTTGAACAAACCTAAGTATAGGGTTGCGAGGTTTCGAACATTTGTTGGCGCAGGCGCGCACCTACACGAGACACATACACGTGCACGGATGCTATTTCTTTCAATTCATTCAAATTTAGCAGGCTTGTGTTTACTGTTTTTGACGCATCTGTGATGCGTCAAATTTACAAGACATTTTGACTCTCACTATGAGGCTCTTTAACTGTTTTTTAAGTGTCTTGATGGTCTGGGGGTGGGACCTTCTTCTCTTTCAGGGCTGCTTTGAAACTATGAACCCTCATTGGCCCTGCAGTCCTCCAGCTCTAAAGTCAAGACACACATTCATCATCATAATTTTATGGCACCAGTCTGTGGGAAAGGTCTACCGAAGCACCTCCGGGCTTTAATTGCTTTTTTCGTTTTTTTTTTGGAGCAGCTAAAACACACCTTCTAAAACTAATATTGAATTATTGTATTTGATTACTTTGACTGGGCCGAACGATATGTTAACAAAGGGGGTAGGATGGTAAAATAGTGGTTATCTTGTCTTCCTAACAGTCGAGAGGTCCAAAGTTTAAATCTCTATGTGAGGTTTGTGTGTTCTCCAGGTGCTCGAGCTTCGTCCCACATTTCAAAAACTTGCATGTAGGTTCATAGCGGATTTAATTGTACATGTACGTTTACTCTTAACAGTACTCCTTTTAGTGTTCCAACTGCAGGTTATATTACTTAAAATGCTGCGTGCACTCTAAATGATTAATTTATGATACAAATAGAGTTAGAGCTAATGCCAGAAGTACCTGAGGTTTGTAAATACTGGAAGGTGGCGGCGATGCAGGACAGATCCTCATCTCTATCGGAGGGGGTCTGGGGTGGATGTGGGCAGAATGGATCCGGGTCCACATGATGGCTCGTGGTCACAGCCGGGGCAACCATGTCTGACAGGACACCCGTACGTGTTATCAGAGATTATTTGGTTTGCTGGAGGAAAATTATTCAATTTCACTTTACTGCAAGTTATGTATATTTGTACATCTATTCCAGCGACGTATAGTGACAGACAGAGCAATTAAATGCTCTTCTGCTATCCTACAATTCACATGTGCATCGACTTTTTGTGACATTTTTGTTTGACGGTGTGCCGTGAGGTTTTTAATCACGTAAAATATGTGTCTCGGTTCAATAAAAGTTCGCAAACTGTGACACCAACCTCACGTGAGTCGTGAAAGTGTTCAATGATTTAAAGGACCCGCGTTAGCACCACAAACGCAATCAAGAACAGAAACTACACAGATAAACAAGAAACCCACCACAGAATATAATAACAAAGGTCCGCGTTTCACAATCCCGTCAATAAAACACGAGTGTATGGTTGAATACGTATAAGAAACATCTTTAAAATTTGTTTAAAGTCTCACCTTTCACCACGATTAATCATAAAGTTTGAAGAGACAATCCCGAGAAATCGCTCCTCTGGATCCTAATGCACTCAAGGTCGGACCCAGAAAGCAAGTGTGTTCGCGTCAAGCTGGCAGACGTTCGAGGAATTCTGTTTGCCAGAAAAGGTTTGCGTTTCAGTGCGTTTACAATCGATTTGATGCAACGCTGCTCTACCTACACTTCCAGCGCACTTCAAAATAAAACATTGATACCGTGTTGTTGTTTTTTTCGCCCCGCAATAAATGGGACGCACCTTTTAGTGTTTTATTTTTTTTTATCGCGTGACAAATTATCGGAGCTGTCAACATAGTTTAATAACTAAACTCAGTTAAAAATGAAAGCAGTCTGGTCCAGGAAAATATCTTCCATGCCAAGATCTGAAAAACCGTAAGCATGCATTAAAATTCAGTTCCAAATACAGTATATTTGTCTGACTGTCAACATACAGTATTTCAACTTCATCTTTTCATCATTAGGGTCACAGGAGCGCGGCACACAACCTTTGACACCTATGTACAATTTTGCAAGAGCGCAAGACAAGGCATTTATTTACACGAAATTAGGACTTGGGCTTGCTTCAAACGCAACATCTTGAGGATCTTCAATTGGAAAACCTCAACTGTTTTCCTGTCAGGTTACGGCTTTATTTTGAAAGGATGACATAACAGTACCGATGTTTGTGAGTTTTAACTTGATAATATTGTATATAATGCACTTTTTAATATTAATTATTGGGATTTCATTCACATATCAAGTATGACCCACACCAATAATGTCACATGAGCCACAACCTATTTTAAAAAATATATATAAACATATTGTAAATCAAAATATTTTCTTAATGTGATGAAACGATTCAATATTCCCAGAAAAATCCGTGTTTATGTTTTCTGCGTATTATCTTGAGCAGGTCAGAAATTGGTTTGTTGTCATATGATCCAGTGAATGGGTCAGGCAGTTTCCAACCGTGGTGCCATTATAGTTTCTGGGTAGAGAGCCTTCTTAGAATATACTGTACACACATACACACACGATCGCGCGGACACTCACACAGAGCGAGACAGAACAACTTTGAAATAAGTTATTCAGAGACTCGACATAATGGAGATTTTTATCCCCAGAAATACACCGATGCGGAGAAGGATAACAAACATTTTATTGTAAAGAGCATCCTTGCAAAACTGCAGTGTGACTGAAACAAGAACGTCCACTAACTGTGTTCAGTCATGGAGACCTGACTACAAGTTCAAACAGGACAACCATTAGTCATACAACACTTCAAAGCCATTCCTGCCATCACCAAAATATGAATCATTGATGAAGAAAACAAAGCAATGTATTCAAACCTTCCTTTTTAATTTTATACGAACAGTTGGGTTTCTGTGTAATTAAAGTATAGCGGAACCAATAATCCGTTTTAGCCATCCCTCCAAAAAAAAAAAAAAAAAACAACAAAAAATGTTGTGCTACTCTATAAAATAGCACTCCATAATATTGTACTTTATGAAAACGTACAGTAATTATCTAGTTTTTTTTGGTCACACTGTATCAACTGAATGGCCGTTGTGTTGGTCTTCCAGGTGCACCCACAGTGACTACGCAGGGGCATATAAGACAGACAGAGAGATATACTGCTCATCTCAACTCCAATAAGATCACCGGTACAGCACAAATACTGGTCGTTCTTCGCAGACGATAAAGAATACATAAGATGTAATTGACTTTATTTTCTGCTTTTTGACAGTTAGCTTCAACCCGGAGTATCAATAAACAGTTTAAAGCCTCTTTTTTTGAATAACCGTTCATTATTTGCCAAAGTGATTCTTATGTTGATGTGAGTTGAGTTCACTGTGACCATGCAGGGCTTGGATCTCAAGTCTGCGCTTGCAAGCAAAAAAAAAAAAAAAAAAAAAAAAAAATCGGCTGAACAAAGGCTAGGATCTCGACAAACTTGCATGTCAAGTCATTCTCATTTCAAGGCACCACTCTTTTATTTGCCTGTTTCTAAGAATGTGTCTGTGAGCCAGCCGCTCTGCACTTCCGCCACACTGTTACATAACGTTGCTCCACATGTAGTCTGACTCAACAGTAAATGGGGCGGGATATACAATGACTCCTTTGCACGAGATAAGCAAATACCTGAATTGTTCATTTCAGTGAGATATGAACTAAGGTTACAAGTGTCCAATAATTGTTAACCTTTGGAGTGTTTTGACCCAAACATGTTACTGAGACACCTTTAAAAAGTCTAATTCATAATATATCCCCTTTAAAATCCAGTCCAGTCCTGTCTTATAAGTTAACATTAAAACTCCCTTAGACTCATCATTTCCCTGCACAAGTGAATTAAATGGTTCAGTATCTTCTGATGCTTTGCTCCGGCTTTGTATCCATATTTTATTTGGGGTCAAAAATTAAGTAAGTACAATTGAAATAGTGTCACTCAAGTGATATATATCACATTTGTGCGGTTGCGTAGTGTGTGCGTGCATGTGTGTGTGCATGCGCGCGTGTGCATCTTTTTTAAATTTCTTCGCCGTTCTCTCCTGTGCCCTTGATAAGGCGTTTGTTGCCCCTCTTGCCGCCAGGTCCACGGGGCTTTGTGAACGCTTGCTTTAAGGTGTGCTCCATCGGGTGCACCTCCTCGTACAGGAAGTCTTCTGTCAGGCCATCGCCACTATCTATCTCCATCTGGACACACACATTAGGACACTGGCAATTTCAGATGGGCATCATTGATTCATTTTGATGAAGTCAAGTGAAACTTCAACAGTCAAATACCCCCCGCGCCTCAAGTGTTGAGATCTAGAATTTGAGACAAAAGTCCGGGAAAAAGATGTTCATTAGCGGCATCACGCGATATGTCAGTGAACAGTATACCCCGCAGGACCTTAATTAACAACACGGATGTTACATTTTAGCATAAAAGGATAAACTTTTGCTCGTTTTGCCTTTTTCCATCCATTTTCTAATCCGCTTACCCTCAAGAGGGTCGCGGGCGTACTGGAGCCTATCCCAGTTGTCTTTGGGCAGTAGGCGGAGTACACGTTGAACTGAATGGATGTATGGTGTGACAAGTGAGAATGTTAAAAAAAAAAAAAAGTACCTTTTTGGTCACTTCCAACTGATAATCTTTCTCCACCTCCTCCAGGAGTCTGTTCTTGCAGCTGGAGTACAACATCCGCTCCTTTATGCTGCAGGTGTACCCAGGCATGGAATATATGAACACTGGAAGCGACATCAATTCACAGCATGTATAATATGTTGACAACAATCTTTCTTTGCAGTCATCCTCTCTTGCTACTTTTTCTATTTTTTTTCCTTTGTGCTATGCAGTGTGTGAAATACTATCACAATGACTTTCATTGCTTCATTTGAGACGACTGTGAAAATTGTTAGGTGTAAGCCCAGCACACAAAGAATGAGGCTTTTTGACCCAAAGACATCCGAAGATGGCTGCCATAAACGACACTGTACACCCAAAGTACAATCTACTCAACTCTGCTCCATATGGATTCTTATTACACTTCAAAGTAATAATTGTGACCTTTTTTTGGTATTTCTTGTGTTAAAAAAAACAACAACAACAAACAAAAAACAGTCAAGTGCCCCGTGAGGCCTGCGCACTGACCCAGTGCCTCTTGAGAGCGGCCCTGGTGGGAATGTTTGAAAATGAAGAAGTGATATCTGGGGGAATCCGTGGGGATCCTGTACGGGAGCTCCCGGGTTTCTGTTGGTTTGGTGTGAACCAGCTCGATGGTCTCTTTCTCCACATCCAACCTCTGCAACACGACACAAAGCGGACTTTGCTCAGCGTGCCAAAGTCACGCAAACACCATTTTTTTTCTCTGTATTTTGGATGAGCGGTTGCATCAGATCTGACCAGCTGGATGTAGTTGATCCGTTTCTGCTTCAGCTGCTGCAGTGCTCGCTTAGCCTCTTCTTGTAAAGGGAACGCGAGACCCTGAGAGACTCTTTTGTCTATCCCGAACTCCACTGGAACCTAACCCACAAGCCACCACACAACCGCTCATGTCAGACTGTTTATAGACGGTGTACAGGCAAGAAAAATAAAGAAATAATGACAATAAACTGAGATCGAGAGGCAGTATTAGTGAATCAAAAGTCATCATTTGCATACTACACACCAACGCTAGATGCATTTTTACTTACATGACTCAAATTGTTATTCAGTAGTACCAAGAGATACGACTAGTCTTGGGAATTTTTCAAGGTGCTTGTGTGTGTGTGTGTGTGTGTGTGTGTGTGTGTGTGTGTGTGTATATCTATAAAATATCGCAACTTTGCGTTAGGATTCGCCTTAGGATTCGCCACGAGCTTAATGCTAACACACTGCTATACGCCATAGCCAGGCTAATTAATACAATTAATAGTCGCAGTGTTATAAACGTTTAAGCAAGAGATATTTGAATATTTGAACTGTAAAACTACCTTCGGTTCTAATTATTATTAAATCATTTTATGTATGTTTTTTATTCTCTTTTTTTTTTTTTACTTATTTTGTCAAACTGCTGAGGTTTATTTTTGTTTCAAGAAATATAACATATGCTATGCATAAAAGTATTTGTATATAATGTTACATACTCGTGCACGAGGAATCCCAATTCGTCTACGCTCGTCCTGTGAACAAAAAATAAAGGTTGTGTAGCTCAAAAATTCATAACACACACACACACACACGCACACACACACACACACACACACACACACACACACACACAAACACACACATACACACACACACACACACACACACGCACCCACTAACACCAACATAGGATACACAAACAAATTCACACGCATATTCACTCACACCCAGACACACAAACTCGCACACAAGCAGACACACAAACAGAAAATGTGAGCTTACCCATACAACTTTATCCTGTGAAGAAAAGATAAACACTCAGTTGTTTTCACATTCCCACTTGAAATTCCAAGTCACTCTCTTCCCCTTTCCAATTTCACCTCTGTGACTCGAATTTGTTGTAGTTCCTGTTCGGCTGATGTGAGAGGCGCCGGAGAACAGCTTGAGGTCATGTGACGTAAGTACCCCTGGAAGCACACATCATCCTGCCAAGACAAACAATAGGAGAAGAAACATACCTCCAGGGGTCCACCTGCTATCTTTTTTTTTTTTAACTGACCTCAACTGTGCCAAAAAGCTCATCTTTGATGTGACCGCCTCCAAATTCTTTCTTCAATGTGGCACGAGTGGCAGCGTACACCATTTTCTGTCTGACCTGCTCGACACATACAGTATTAAATTCACTGTTGTCATTTTACACTGTACACTGGACACTTTTAAAAATTGGCGGTGGGCCATTGTGGCAGCGGTTCTTCCAATTCTTTTTAACCTCACGAAATGATCTTCCTTCTCTATAGAAATCAGCCTTTTTTTCTTCTTTGTAAGCAGCGACGCGTTTTCCATGTAAATGTCCTAATCCCTTCCAAGCTGCCCCAAAATTCAGACATAAATATTTTCTAAAGCATAAACATGCATCAAAATATGTAATAAATAAATGTTACAATGAGATTATTGCACAATAAATGAGAGTTGTGCATCATGTAAAAAAAGAAAGACTAAAGAATAAAAATGATAGTCATTAAATTTTTAACTGAATCCTCGTCGTTTTTGTCTTCTTTTAGTTCATGTTCTCTCTCAGAAGTGGTTTTTGCCTGACCTTTTGTTGAGAACTGATCCAAGGACGTTTGCTTTTGTCGCTTTTTAACAATCCTTCGAAAATATCCAAGGCAAACATCATCATAGTGAGCGATTGCCCGACTGGTGAACACCTTTTCTGGGTGATTCACATTTACGGTGTTCACAATGCATTTTCGAGACGTACTGGTGACTGATCGGGCGACCAGGCGATGAAGATCCACTCGTATCCCAGTGCATTCTGGGAATCAAGCCGGTAGAGGATGTAGCACGGCTGCTGTGGCATAAGCAGAGGTAACAGGAAGTGGTCGTAGTCCTTGTCCCAGCTTTGTGCGGGCTGTCCGCACGACTCGAGCACCAACTTCTCTGCGGGTAAAAATCAAATGTTGGGCCCCATTTTGGTTGACAGAATCTCAGCATAAAAACAAGTGGAACTTCATTTTTGCGTGTTTTCATCCCACATCGGCACACAAAGTTGCCCAAACGCCCCGTTACGCCCAATTCTACCTGTACAAAGTTTAGCAAAATAGCAAAAGAAAGAAAGACTCCAACCATGCACACAATTAAACTGCGCTTTGCGTTACACTTGCGCCGGGAACGAAAATATGTCTCTGAATGCCATCGATGTAACCTCTAAACATGGTGTGCTTACCATTTTGGATGACAATCTTCATTATCCTCATGGCACCTCCCCTTGCTTGGGCCAAGAAGTCTTTAAGCTCCGTTGATGCTGAAATGATAAAAAGCGTAGCAGACAAAATGGAAAAGATGATGCTCTATTTAATAGTACACCGAAGTACGGATGATTTTTTTTTCTTGTTTTGAGTCCACTGAAGTTAGAAAAAAAAAAAAAGTTGGATCGCTCAGAGCATAGGTGTCAAAGTCAAGGCCCGGGGACCAGATCCTGCCCGCCACATCATTTTATGTGACCCGCGGGAGCAAACCATGTGTGTCAACCTTCATGATCCTTGCTGAAATCTGTCCCGAAATGTCAAATTGTCATGGGTAATAAATAACGTTGCGATTTTACATCGGCCCTCCTAGTAAAGCTGTAACTCCGAAGTGGCCCGCGACAAAAAATGAGTTTGACACCCCTGTCTTAGAGGAACTGCAATGTAGAAACCGGCTTCCTGACTTCAGCATGGAACACACTTGTGCTTCCTTTCACACAGAATAAACATCCAGAGAGACAGAGAGAGAGAGAGAGGCAGACGTCAGACAGTCAGAGACAGACAGGCAAACAGAGCAAGACGGAGAGATATACAGAGCCAGAGAGAGGCAGAGAAAGAAAGAGAAAGAGTGAAAGAATCAGAGGGAGAGAGAGAAAGAGAGAGAGCGAGCGAGCTACAAGGCACTCTTGAGTTCACGCTATGTAAAGGCACAGCACATTGTAGCACAGTGTGTGTGTGTGTGTGTGTGTGTGTGTGTGTGTGTGTGCGCGCGCGCGCGCCAGACTTTTATGTCACATTTTTACTTTTTCTTCACATTACAGTTTTTTTTTTTGTGTTGCGTTAAAGCTGATTTGGAATACATGTGATTTGCGTTAGAACCAATTAAGTAAGTAAGTCAAGGAAACCACGAAATCTAAATCTACAAAATATGTTTTATACTTAATTCAGAGAAGTGAAGCAGTTGCAAATGTGATTTGTTCAAACAAAAAAAAAAATTTTTATCTTGTAATGATGAGAAACCAAGGGATGAGGGATGTAATTTTTTTGGTCACATCAAACCCCAACTTTGTCATTCAAAAGGCTTAGTGGCTGTGCCTGGCATATGATATTCTTCCTAGAAATACAGTATGTCAAAATAATAATTACACAAAAAAAAACCTCCTCTTCAATCCCTAAAATCCAAACCCGTAATTTTGGTGCTGAAAAGTAGATCTGGTGATGTGTTATGTGTCACCATGGTTACCAAACACAGCACTCTCATGATTAATGCATGATCAGGTGAGTGAGGTGTACCTCAGGTCAACCGTCCCTCTATGCTCCTGTTACCAAATCCCATGCATAGCATTTATTCTGTATATATACAAAAATCCTTAAAATGATTAATATAAATATTCTGACATTTAAATTCCTCTCGTCCGCACTGGCATTAAGCTATTTTATTCACAACAGGTAGAAAAATGGTACTTCTAGGTGAGCTTAACAGTTCTACTAAATTATTTTTAAATATAAGAAAGGCCTGTAAATGTGAAGTTTTATTCCTTGCAATGATATATCGGAAATAGCTGAATATACAATATGGAACTAAATCGGAAAGAAATGTGGAAAAAAAAAACACGCATACCATTGATCCCAGTTTGGTGTGACATATTTTGGCAGTCAGCAGTCAGTTTCATGGAAGGAGCAGCTCCACCTCTCTGTCTCTGTCCTCGCTCGTCTGGCTCTGAAGGAAGCCGCTGATGGCACACAGACGGACCTGCGCACACCGAGTGACACCGACTCTCGAGGGGGACGCTGGAGATTCTTCACACCTGAAATGCAATCTGCGGAACTGGGCGGCGGATGAGTAAGATTGCGCCTGTCAGTGGATATGGAAGCCTGACTACTGATCTAAACCCCCTCACACCCCCTGCTGTGTGGATCACTGAACACAGCTCCAAGAGTCTGCCGACCAGGCTTGGAGAGCCACAGGTGTGCCCAGGTGTTGTTCTTGTGTAGCTGATCTTCGGGGATATTTTATTGCTCGTTCATGAGCTCACATCAGCTGTGTCATCTCAAATTGCAGCTCACAGAAATGTGACACCCGGCGAGAATCTGACCAATTCAACATTGCTCCCTGGACCAAGGACAGTGTGTGTATGTTGCCATCTCTGTGATTTCAAAGACACCCCCCCCACCCCACCCCCAAAAAAGTTGATGTTCAAATTCTACAAGAAATAGGTTGTTAAAAAATAATGTACATTGCCGAATCAACATATACTGTACAAACACATGTACGGTACATCATTCCAACTGATATGCACGCGCCAAGGCAAAGGGTAGGTAGCGCAGCCCAAGAAGTTTGGAATTAAACGCCTTGCAAAGTAGCATCTCTATCCAAGAAAATGAAATTATGGATAAACACAATGTGGTTGGTTGCATTCAAGGGCAGATACACAAGCGTGTCGTCGTGAGGTTACCTGTGACAGGATCGTGTATTATTCATTCAGGGGTGAGTACATAACCCAAGCATTCATACATTTTTTATATATACAGCCTCCCATCCCTACTCATACACACACACGCACACACATGACACTTACACTAAAAAGATTAGAGCTCATCAGATATGCAAAATAATTCCGTGGTGACTCCTGCACTAAAACAATCATAAAAAAATTAAAAAAAAGTTAAAAATTGATTCAGCGCTTGTAAACTACCAGACTTCATAAAATGTGGCCCATGTGTTGGTGGACAAGTAGAAATAATTAAGAATTTTTTTGTCCAAACTGCTAGAACCAACAATTTGATTTTTTTTTTTTTTTTTTTTTTTTACATAAAGTATTGTCTATTTTATCAGCATTTTTTTTTTTAACCTATTTGAATTGAACAAAAAAGTTTCTCTAAAGTCTGGGGGGAAATTAGTCACAATAATATGTATGATTTGCAGTTTTTCAATAACAATAGACCAGGATTATAACAAAGTAAAAAAGTAAAACATTTATTTTTTTGACAATAAAAATGTTAACATTTAAATGCAGAAACACTGGTCAAAGTGAAATCACAAACTCTGTTGAGAATTAAAAAAAAAACAAAAAAAAAACAGGTGCTGACATTTCCATTAAAAAAATATACTTTTTGCATCAAACAGAAATACAGTATCCACAAATGTAGCCAACATGAGTCTGAGGAGCTTAAAAATATTTCAAAAGAAGCATTCAAATGTCTCATGTTGGCACACTCCGCACATGTATTACAAAGTAAATAGGTTACAAATTACAAATTAATAGTTGATATCAAATTCTAATCTTTACACGTCATCAAAACTTGGGAGCCAAAATGTCTGCAGAGAGGGCAAGAAAAAAAAAAAAGGGACAGTGTTAGAGAGCATTCGAATCAACTCAACTTTATTTACTGTATAGCGTGCTTTCACAAGTCTGCAGCTAGAACAAAAATGGAACATTACTACGGATACTAGAGGTTGAACAAACTAGTCGACGCATCGGCTTTACCACCGCGCAGGACGGCGAATTGCCAATCACGTATTATGGCATCAACAACATGGACCCCTCCCCCCCACTGACGGCAAAAGGTGGCGGCTTCGCACAGCAAAGCAACAGCGGCGCCTCAAGCGTGAGAAAATATTTTACGAAAAATGAGACCGTTAGCATGATCACTGACAAAATAGCTAATATCCTCAAATCGAAGAAAAGCACAGGCAAAACAAAAAAAATTAATAAAGAAAGAAATTCATAACTAAAATTCCAAACTTCAGGACTGTGAGGTCGATGTGCCAACCACTGGAACTTCACGCTTCACCGTTAAACCTCACTGTACCAACGTCGGTGTTTGCATATGGCACCCGTGTCAAATTCGCATGCGTACGCGAGGTCAAATAATGTGCTGTGTATTATCTCACCATGTTAGTGCAGGCAGTGGCAAAAGTCATGTATCTGGGGTTAAACTGCACAGCGCTGATGGGTCCCGGATGCTTCCCATCCAGCACGGCGACTTTCATCGCATTCTCTGTGCTCCAAACATGGACTCTCCCGTCCTCTGAGCCTATCATGCGGAGGAGACAGAGAGTTGTGTTAAAGTCTCGGATGGATGGATGGTCGGAACAATAAAGCAAAAAAGGGTTTACCGATCATGACAAACTGGGAGTCGGGGGTGAAACATGCCTCCAGGTTTAAGCCTCTGCTGTTGTTGTAGCCCTTGCAATGAGCAACGATACACATGTTCGAATAGAATACGATGATTGACGGTGATTGCATGTTTTCGTCGCAGGCGTGGAAGGCTCTTACAGTAAACTTGTGCATCACGTCTCCGGTGAAGGCGTTGAGGATGCAGATCATCCCCCCGTTGGTTGAGATGAGAATCTGTTTGCCGTCATTGCTGAACTTCAGGCCAGTCCAGTCACAGGTGCGATTCAGCTTCATTTCAAATGAATTAAAAGGGCCCTTTTCCAAAAAATAAAAATCACACAGCTGTATATTTTTGACGTTCGCATCATGAATTACCGTATGTAGTAAATCCACACTTATTCAATGAAAGCGCCAAATTCCTTCCCATTCGTTTTTACGCTGGCATTTGCCTCTGATGGCTAGCAGGAGTTTATGTTAGTGTCACACTGGAACGACAGTCACTTCCTGTTTCCAATCCAAAGAATCATGGGAAATGTAGTCACATTAATGCAAACATCTGCCGCCTACCTTGTAACGTCTACATTGTCTACAAACGACTGCGTATAGGCATGGGCCGATTACCCGTTTGATGCTTTATGAGCCGCTTCTTTAAAGTTAATGGTGCCAGTAGGTACTAGTTAGCCCCAAGTACAACATGAGCCCATGAATCTGTTCTAAAAATAGTTCACCAATAACGGGACCCTGTGACTTACTAAGAAGAATTTAAACAGAAGAAGAATGTTATCATTTATTTATTGTTAAGATGTTACACGTTTCTTAATGTATCAAATATTCTATATTTTGTCTGCAACTAAAACAGATTATGTTCAATGGAAGAAAATCATATTTTTATGCACACAAATATTTCAAAAAATTTTAGAGCTTTAATTTTAATACTGGCATATTTTTGCTCACAGTTATCATATGGTCAGAATCTAATGTCGGCCCATGCATACTACATATGAGCCAAAATACAATCTAAGCCATGCTAAATCAATCAAATAAACATATAATTAAAAATAACGATTTAACAGAGAACGATTCACAACAGAAGTTACAACAAGCTAACACACTGAACGGATGTCTAATGTACCTTGGCAAAAGCGCGGACATCGTACAGTTTAATGGACTGCGAATCCACCCCTACAGCAAAAATGAGCCCTTCTGGGTCATAAGAACAAATGGGTCTGTCAAGGGGCTCGGTTAGACCCTGGAACACACACACACACACAAAAAAAAAAAAAAAGTGTCATAACACAAGGTTCGAAAGTTGACACCATTGTTTAGTCTCCTTGATGATGCCTTATAATAATTTTCTGTCGCATTTGTCCTCATTCGGGTCACAAGTGACCTGCAGCCCATTCCAGCCGACTTTGGGTGAGAGGCAGGGTATACCCAGGACTGGTCGCCAGCCAATCACAATGCACAAACAGAGAAAAAAACATTCACAATCACATTTACATCTCTGGGCTACTTGCTTTCCTACCTACTTAGATCCAGGCGGGTCATCAAGAAGGCTTGGAGGCAGACAGTGGTAACAATCACTTTAGAACAGTTCCACATTTTCTTTCAATCTTGTCCATCCTGGTTCAGGCCTATCTTAAATTTGAGTCTGCTTTCATGTGACTCACCTGAACGTTTTCAGTGCGTAGATCCCAGATCCGGATCGTTTTATCAAGTGAACCAGAGATGAACGTGTTCGCTACAGGTGACATGGAGAGAGCCGTAACTCTGTAAAGCAATTATGGAATGTGAAAGCAAGGCAGGGCCCAAACAAAAGTACATAGTGGAATTAAAATGCTTGGGACAGATGCGTTCTTAATCCAGTGTAATGCTTCTATTATAATAAATATGTGGTGCCTTTACTCACCTTGCAGTGTGACCAGAGAAGTATCTGATGTACTTGCGGTCAGTCAGTGACAGATAACGTATTGTATCTACAAATCAAAAGAACAATATACGTCAGTGTTTGGAGTGCAATGGAATGGAAAATTTGGCTTTTCTATTCATTTCAGTGGAGACAGTTGATTTGAAACATGAGTGATTTAAGTCACAAAATGAGTGCGGTTGAATTCGTAACTCAAGACACAAGTGTATTGGGTTCCACAGCATTTTTTTCTTTCGCAGTGTAGATTTATTTACCATCCTTCTTATTGGAACTGTAGATGACGTTTTGGGAATCCCCATTCGTGTAACAGATCAAGTCTGCTCCATACTTCTTGCTGTACACCGTCTGAGCGGGCCTGAGGGGAGATCATAACAAATTTAAACACGACCAAAATGCAAATGCGCAATTCTGATAGTTTGTTCGTCTACCTGCAAAATCTAATGCGTAATAAAATGTTTTACCTGTTGTAGTGCATGCTAAGAGGTCTCGATTTAACAATGATTGTTTCTTTTATTTTGCATCGCAACCATAACAACAAGTAACACTCGAGTAATACTGTATTTGACTTAACATTTATAACACACTCAAAACTCAAATTACATATAAATTGACACAAAATTTATTGCATACTTACGTTCCTTCCGTGATATCATACAAAACAATGCTGTCGTCGTTGCTGCTTGAAATTGCGCTCTCGCCATTGGGACTGTAGACTACACAATTGATTTTATCTGAATTTTCTTTATATTTTCTCGCAACCCTGAAACTCCTCAACACGCTGTCCGTGATTTTCATGTTTGCACCCTTGCTACACGAACCTAACTATAAAATGTACATCAAAACTAAATTCCATGCATGTAATTCGATCAATTTCATTGCATCCGGTCAATGCGCACTGCAAATTATGCAGCAGTTGAAAATAACTTATTTTAAAATGGCAACGATAGACTAGCGCTAAAATGTTCAAGCAATGGTAAGTTTATTTTCTTGTAAAACGACTTCGGGGCAAGGCAATGTCCTTCGGTAACACCAGGATTTCAATGACCGCGAAAAAGACGGCTACTGAAATGTTCTAAAACGAACGCACCAACATTGACGGAAAAATACATCACAAACACGGAAGTTATAAGCTTTTGCAGTATATAGGTCAGAAATTCTACCTTTCTTGAAATTATTTTATTCAAATGGTACAATCGTGTTCGGATAAACTACTTCTGTGCGTTTAACACCACACACTAATTAATTCAACGATAGATTTGAGATGTTTTTTTTTCTTTCTGGAAATACTAGGCGGAAACAACCATACCCGGAAGTATTTAGATGCGACACTCTTATGTACGCCATGTTTTGTTGACTACGCTTAGGATTTATCTTTTTAACTCCCAGTGCCACTATGAACCATTGTACAAGAAATGTATTCACTGGTGACTGGAACTTCCTTCTCCGGTCTCTAAGAAAAACACGGACAAAGTGCCACCAGTCTTCGGGAACGGCTCTTATTTACCATACCCGGGGTCAGACCACGGCTGCAAGGCAAGCTCCAGATGATGGGAAAGGAGAGAAACCTACACTTCGAGCCATTGATTTGGCTCGCAAGCTCCGGCAGGAGAGGGCCAATACTCAGACAGCGGAGCCCGATGTTTCACCCCAACAGAAGAGGGTGACAGACTTAAAACGGTTCAGTCTTCAGCTTCAAAATATTCATCCCAACGTGCTGGCCAAGCACCTGAAGCGAGGCGTGCTGTACCAGGATCAGCATGTAGTCGTTTTGAACAAACCGTATGGTGTTCCTGTCAGAGGTAAAACAAATTTAACGAATGCTTGTAGATACAAGCCGATTTTTTTTTTGCCTTGACTTACGAATGATCCCTCCAACAGCTGCAGTAAAAGTGACAACGTAGATTCACAAACAACGGGAGGAATTATGCTTGGACGTTTAAAAATGTGCCGTTTGTCTTGTAAGATTCCTCTGGGGAGACGACCATCTCCTCCGTGCTTCCTGTCCTTTCCAAAATGATGGATGGTATGAGGGTCAAATCCAATTCTCAGCTGCTGCCCTGTCTGGGCCTGGAGAAGGAGATTACAGGTGCTCTCCTGTTGGCCAGGAGTGAAGAAGCGGCCGAGCACGTACTGGAACTCAACAGAAGTAATCAAGTACAGAGAAAGTACTGGTAAGTTGTCCTCACTAAGCATGCTTTGACACCAGTACCTCAATTGTTAATTGAACTCTTGATTTGTTCCATTTAGTTGCTCTCTTCTCTTATTAGTCACTAGAATGTAAACAGGAAGAAGTTTTACTCTATGCAATAGTGAAAGAAGCGCACAAGAAAACAAAATTGTGTCCTTAGGCTTGTCACAGTGGGCGTGCCGGTGCCATCTGAAGGCATGATTGACATTCCAATCATCGAGAGAGAAATCACCGGTTCTCAGCCACACTACAAGGTAAACTTCTTAGCTTCCTATTCCGTGATTGGCTGTAGCTCCTCCTTACATCCATTTGAAATTGCAGATGGCTTTAAGCCCCGTTTACAGAATGAACGACACCGGCAGCGGACTAACTAAAGTTCGAGCCAATCGGCAATCCATTCCTGCCGTCACAAAGTACAAAGTCCTGGACAGTCATGCAGGATGTAGCCTTGTGGAACTGCAACCTCTAACTGGTGAGGACTGGATCAAATTAAACGTCCAGGGGGATAAACTTTGAGTTGGTGTCTTGTTTCCACAGGAGTGAAGCACCAGATGAGGGTCCATATGGCATTTGCATTGACATGCGTCATTTTGGGCGACCATAAATATTCACACTGGAGCAAACTGGCACCACAGGTAGCGTGCTTTAAATATGGACTTGATAAAACATTTTTTGATTTTTGAGTGCTCTACAAAACATCAACAAAATATGCCAGATAGCTTTTCAAGCTCATAAATGCAACAGGTATTCTGAATTGTGCACTGACTTGTAAACTGCTGACATTTTGACCCGCAGAAATTACCAGAGCGCGTGCTGAAAAAGCTTGGCCTTGAACAAAGCAAGAGCCGACATCTTCCGCTTCACTTGCACGCTCGTCAACTGACACTCCCCAAAGACGGCGATGGCATCATCAGCGTGGTCTGCCCAATGCCTAAGTTCTTCACGCAAACACTTAGTAGGCTGAATTTAACTTTCCCAAAGGAAAAAGATGAAACGGCTACTTTGTGACTTTGAGCGCGACCATTCAAATTACATACTGTACAGTGTATTGTAATTTTAATAAATGTGTGTAAACTTGTGTGAGGCATCCAAATATGAATGACATACTGCAACCACCAATAGAAGAGTGATCAACATGACTTCCGATGCAAGGACTTGTCCTCTTGTATTTAATCATCAGTATGCAATGATGTTGAAAATGTCTTTATGAGTCTCTCAATCAATGACAATCTTTGACCTGAGAAAGTTTCTAGTCTCCCGAAATACTACAATGTAGCACTTTACCTTGAGACAAGTTAGATCACACTTTGAAAACAGGCACAGGGTCATCTTTGTACATATGAACACAATAGCAAAAAAAAAAAAAAAAAAAAACGCGCGCAGTGGTCCCTGCAAGGAGATTGGCATGGTAACAAAAAGGATGAGGTTAAAGGAGAGTAAACGGTTAAATACCCTCATCTTGAAAATACTTGAAACTGGAACAGTTTCCGTTTCCCTCCCAGTCCAGTTTTACATTCCTGAAATCGACCATGGATTCGTCTGAAAACATTAAAGGACAATTTCTCTCATAGCGAGCTTCAACAACTCTTTCATTGGGTTCTCCATGTGATTGCTGAGTTTTATTGAGCCAAGTGGTGGGCAGCAGAGTCAACAATCAGTGACGGAATTGTACAATCTTCCTCTGGCTCTACATCACACGCCTCCTTTTAACTCTCGGAAGCGGCGCCAATGATCTCCTGGATCTCTCGGACCACCAGGATGCGCGCCAGCGTTTGCTCCACCTGCTTACTCGTGAGGGGCTGGGACGAGTACCACATGGGACTGTTTGGCGCCACGACGTGCTCCGGGGTCATGTAGTAAGCGTCGTTACGACCTTTGACACTTTGGGGGCTGGAATGGGGTTGGGAGAGAAGGCAGAAACTGTAAAAGGAGAAATATTCTCCGCAGCATATTTGTTTTGAGTGCAACTCACCATTTAAAGAGATAAAAGTCGTAAAGTTTGATTGGGCAACGAAGTGGATTCTCTGGATCCTCGATCTGTTCGTCATATAAGTCATCCGGTCCTGTAAATGAAGTCACACAAACAGGTAAAAACACAAATTTTGCTTTTTTTGTTTATTTGTTTTTCCATTAAGTGGCAAACAAGGTACCTTTATGTGAACTTTGCCCTTTCAGAAGGCGGATAGTAGTTGCTTTGTCCTTCGTGTTAGTGGGGTTCTTCCTGGTGTGTCTTAAGACCTTAGAGAAGGCCACCTTCAGATGCTGCTCAAGTGTCAGCAGACGAAAACACCTGCGGGCAAAAGCATATGAGACCGTTACGAGTCAACGCCCTTCAGACCTGAGCCCTGCCGTGAATAGCGACCACCTGCGAATAATTGATTCCTCTATATTGATGCCACAAGATGGCAGCTAAGTGGTGCTTTCCTATTAGACAGGTCAATGGACTGACCAAATAAACCTCCTCCCCTCATGTCTTCCTTGGCACCAAAGCAAGACTTATATATTATACAGGGGCTTTGTCTGGCAAATTTGTGATTTTTTTTTTTTCAGGGAATAACAGGGTCTGCCCCACTCACAAAAAAAAATAATAAAGCATGTAATGCATTGGAACAGCTGCATTTGCACAGAGTAAATGCCATCTATTAGGGTTAAGGCATTTATTTGGGGGATGGTTTTATTTCTGTATAAAGAAAAAAAAAGTCAAATATTCTGCCTGTAAATTATATTAAGAGACTAAAAAAAGAAGGTATTTTAATCATTACTTATTTTTCAAATTAATTGTCCGATTAATCGGTTCTCTGAATTTTACACTGCAGAATATTATTCGGCTTCAAAATAATCGGTATCAGTCAGCTAGCAGTCATGATGGGAAAAGACATAATATAGGTTGTCAAATCCACATAGTGCTACTGCACACACACAAAAAAGCAGGTGTAGATGACACACATGCAGTGTCGTAGAGTGGAAGGCCACTATATGAGAAAATGTGGTGGTGGGGGGACTCACTTTGTGTTAAAGTACATCAGAGTTGTTAACAAAGTCCAAGGTGAATGTGCACCAAGCTGTTTACATTCCCATAGCATCTCCTCTGTCACATGACTCGGAATGATGTAACCTTGCAAGAAGACAGACAAAAAAAAAATAAAAAAATGAATTCCCCAAGTCCTAAATATACAAATAATGACAATGTTGAGTAAGGCGGAGTTTTTTTTTTTTTTTTTTTTACCTAAAGGATGAACACTGGGCTTCCAACCAGTGAGGGTTTTATGTAAACTCTCACAGAATCGAATGTAGTATGGATCAGAGAAAATATCATCCACACGTCCATTTTCAAAGAGATACTATATTAAAAAATAAAAAAAAACAACAGATAAAGAATGATTCAGACAACCTCATCGAGCATTGAGTTACCAGGTTGAAGCAAAAGAATCACGAACCTTTTGTATACATAAGAAGACATAATACAGAACATCTGGAGCAAATTCTTCCTCCTCTGATCCTCGGGCCTCCTGCGTCATGAGGGCAAGACCAAGATTGAGCTCGGCTACCGCGCTGGAGATCAAGTCCTCTTGAAAACGTAGCGGTTGGCGACCTGCGCACAAAAGACATCGGCTTTTGTCGTTACAGGATTTCTTTTCAAGGTCCACCGAATCACTTGCTGGGAGTCTCTTAGATGACGTACGTCCAATGGGTGCGAGCTTTATCTGGTCCTGTTTGCTTAGCTCGGCATTTTTCCTCTTGACCCAAAGGCGCCACACTTCCAGGCCCTCATCTGGCTTCAGAGAGACGGGAACTAAAATTTCTGCTGACGATTCGGCATTGGCATCGTTTTCTCCTTGCTCCTGTACAAGACAAACACCGTGAATGTTTTGTTTTTTTTTTTCTTTCCTCCAAACAATGACTGAATTTCAATGTAAAAGTTAACTTTCATTGACTTGCCTGATCATCCACTAATTTTTGAACTGATACCAATAGTTGGCAGGAACAATCAAAACACCACAACATTGCACAATAAATATCTGGCTTTACAAATTCAAGAGCACAAGGGGTTGAACACCTTTTTTTTTGTAGTTGGCGCTTACATAATTATAATTGACTTGGGTTCATCAATATTCGTATTTTTTTCTTTTTTGTTGTCGACTACAGTCCCCTCCAAAAGGGTTGGAATTGCGCTCACAATCTTTCTGTCATCAACTGTTCTCGATGTCTGTTGCTCAATACGCCAGTTGTTTGTTTCTTTTTTTTCCCCCCAGGACGTTCCAAATTGTTTTATTGGCTATGCCCAATGTTTTTGTTATGGCTCTGATCGATTTTCCCTATTTTCTCAGCCTCCAAATGGTTTGCTTAACAGAAAATGCAGTTTCATATAACCCAGAGCCAAAAACAAGTGCTAACGTTGAAGCAATCAATCTAAAACGCTAGACCTGAGCAACTACAAAAAAAAAAAAAAAAAAAACCATCAGTCACATGTTCCAAAGTTTTTTCACTTGAAAACCGGAGGGGTTGAAAAAAAAAAAAAAGCTGCTCCGTTCTGAGTTGTTTATCACTCCATTCATGTTCTATACTGCTTATCTATCTTGATCGGGGTTCTTCTGTTCTCAGTGCTACCCTACCTGACTTCGGGAGAAAAGCAGACTTCACCCTGGAATGGTCGCTAGAGACAGACAACAACTTCCACTGACATTCATGCCGTCACCGAATGGGAACTGGCTCCACACTTCCACAGAAGAAACATATTGCTCGAAAAAATAACTCCCCGACAGCGTCAGTCAGAACCGATTATGATTACATTTGTAAAAGTACGTTTTTAAATTTGCTCTTGCATTGGAACTCAACAGATTGTGCGGGTGTATGTCATAAGTCAACGGTGCACGCTTGTTGGGGGAATAACTAAATAAATAGATGAAAACGGACAAAAATACCAGACTGACCTGAAGTTGAATTTGTTGTTCATTTCCGTCCTCGTGGCTCTGTTGCTGACTGGGGTCCCATATGTGCACGGACTGCGTTGTATTGTAAGTCCCTCCTACTGTCTGGACAGCTACCGGGATGTGAATGTTCCCATTCATGAACTGGGCGGGAAACAGCGTCTGTACGATTTCTTCCTGTGTCCCGCTCGACACAGACTGCGCATCTGCGGACCTCGCCGATGAACCGGGCTTGCCGTTGGCAGCGGCGAGTTGCACCGTGTTGTATGTCTCCTGCGGTATAGTGATGTGAGTCACGCCCTGCTGCTGGGCGGTCGAGTAAACGGGGATGGTCCACGTCTCCCCCGTGGGGCCGGTGATCGTCCCTGTGGCGCTGTACAACTGCGTGCTGTCGACTGTGAGCAAATCGGGCCTCAGGGACACGTAATTTTGTTGCTGCCCTTGAGGGATGGCGATGACTGTGGCCACTTGCTGCCCCTGCGGAACGGCGTAGGACACCGTCAGGGGAGCGTCAACCTTGCGCTTCTTGACGGGTGGAAGAACAGATGAGGCGGAACCGGGCCGCCTCTCGGTCTCCCGGGGAGAGTTCTGTTGCTGCGCAGGCGATATGGCCTCGATGGTTTGGATGTGAATCTGTTGTCCGTCAGGTAATTGTATCTGTTGTCCATCTTGTAGCTGGATGTGCTGCCCTCCCATGAGTTGAATTTGCCGTCCATCTTGGAGTTGGATCTGTTGTCCACCCTGGAGCTGGATGTGTTGGCCACCCGGTAGCTGAATTTGCTGCCCGTCTTGCAGCTGGATCTGCTGTCCATCTTGAAGTTGGATCTGCTGTCCACCCTGCAGTTGGATCTGTTGTCCATCTTGTAGCTGAATCTGTTGCCCACCTTGCAGCTGAATGTGCTGACCACCGGGCAGCTGAATTTGCTGTCCGCCTTGGAGCTGAATCTGTTGGCCAGCCTCCAGCTGAATATGTTGGCCATCCGCTAGTTGTATCTGCTGCGTACCTTGCAGCTGGATTTGGTGACCACTTGCCAACTGAATCTGTTGCTCCCCGCCGACAGCTGCAACCAGCTGTGCCTGAATCTGTTGACATAGAAAAAACGTTTTGTGACAACCAATCAGAATGACATCATGTATGATGTGCTTGAAGGTGTACAGTGGAACTTGGAAATTTGCATCCCTCTCACAAGGCTTCCAGTCAATAAGCAGCTAAGGCTAAACGCTACAAGTGTTTTGAAAGGAAAGCGGAGTATCGTCTTTGTTGTGGCCGGACTATCAATGATATGAGAAGAACTAAATGGACTGTACAAAGTAAGCTATATTTAATATTCATTTGAAAAATGATCAAATATGGATTTGAATTTTGGCTGTACCACAAATAGAGGTTTTATAATTAGGATTTATATTATGTTCGATGGGATTTCTTTTTCAAACCTGAAACCAATTACTCGTTTAATCTCTTCAAGATTTCACCGCATTTTCTTTTGATATGGTACCTGCTGCTGCTGCTCCTCTGTGAGCTCTTCCTGCGGCACGAGTTGAGAAGTTGACATTCCTTGCATGTCTTGTTGAGCGGACGTGGCCATCTGCAGAACTGGCTGCTCCTGGATCTGGACCTGGCACAGTGGAAGAAATTAAAACATCAAAAAGCCAGACTACCACAAATGACGCTGCTAGGAATGAAGAAAAATAATGGAACACAAAACACCTAAAAAACTTGTTTGGGGAAAAAAATGATCAGATAGGTCACATTATTAAAGAGAAGGCTATTTTGTTAATTAGCTCACAGAAATACACACTAAACAAATTACTGGAAAAAGATGTCTGCAATGTGTTTAGGGATCATTTATGTTCATTTTTACTTTGGATATTCTATTATTGTAAGCAGCTATGCACTTTTCAAACTGATTCCAGCGTGACAAATACTTTGACCTGGTAAATTCACTCTTTTGGTAATGGACAATAAATAATAACGAAACAAGTGTACAAACAGACCTGCACTTGAAGCTGCTGCTGCTCTGGTTCTGAATGCATGGAAAGCTGGGGTGAAATCTCCGCTGAGGTAAGCTGTACCTGTCATGAGCAGCGGAAAAAGTGGTTAGGATGCATCGGACTCAATTTAACGAATGATAAGTCAATAAAGGAAGTTACCGGACAGGCCAGCTCCAACAGAGAGCCGGCCACCTCTGTGCTATCAGTGTAGACGCAGTTGTTGGTCTGCTCCTGGTAAACCATGGCTGCTGTGGTGGTGGTCGTGGTGGTGGTCGCCCCTCCCTGACTGAACTCCCCCTTGGAGAGGGACTCCAAGAACTCCTTCATCCTGTGCTGGGGTACAGTTCGGGCCTTTTGGCGCACGTATTCATCAAACGAGACCACACCAGCCTCCTGTTCGTTCATTTTCACTGGACCTGGAAAAAAATCAAGAGGGGATCTTCTTAGCTTCATACTGTTCATTCTTGACTCGTTTTTCTTCTGCATGTTTTAGAGTTCAAAATTAAACCACACATCACTTGACTGTCATCTACATCACTGTTTTGATCTTGACTATTTTGTCTATCTTAAGTAAACCTGGACCCCTGGCTTTCTATAACTTTAATTCATTGTTATTTGTCCATTTCTCGATTTAGCAAGCTTTTCAATGAGACCGGCCTTTCCGAAATGGGCAATGATTTATGAAACCCATTCAAGTTTGAAACTCGGCTTCAAAAGTAGGTCACATCGAAAATCTCGACGACTATTGTCTTTGTACTGTATTAAGACGTTGGCCAAATATTGGTGCGCTTTTAAAAGGTCAAAACTTTATTTGTCACAGAAAGATGTTACTTATATCGCTGGAATCGTTTTCAATGATCTATCTGATCATACTGCATTATGTAAATCATTAATCACTGACATTAATTTTACGCATACTGAAACAAACTGCAAGATAATTCGATATTCGAATGGCAACATACATGATGAACAGGCGCCGTCGTCGTCGTCTTTCAATAATTGCTATACTTCACCAATTTTTAACAAGAGTTCTTGGGTATCTTTTTTTAAAAACATTGACTATTAAGTGTAAAAATAATACCCAGGCTTGAGCTCATGTACATAAGCTAAGCTAACTGTTAGCAAGCTAGCATAGCACAGTACAGCTAGCCGAACTAAATATCATTGGCCCATATGGTCACCTCGGAAGATAATTATGTTTAATATCACTTAACGTGGTCACGTTGAGGCAGAAATGTATAGCCTAAAGTACACAGTTCGTCAATCTGGAACGCAACGAGTCACCAATTTTACATCAGACAACATGACGCTAGCTACTGCTAACGTTCGGATCCTGTCATGCTACCTTAAATAAAACGAAATCGTCTCCTTTCCGCCAAGGCACGGTGTTTAAAAAACTAAAAATCCGATAATCGTCTAGCAGCTACCATCAGCATGCCGGTCGGACAGTCCATGCAGCGGCAGACGGCGCAATTCCGCCAACAATTGTACAATTAGTTTGCAACAACAATTTCACGGCGGCGGTGGTGAGCAGGCAAGCACGGAGGCGAGGTCTGACGTCTGCGTCTTCTTTTTTGCACGCAGAAATCCAGGCGGCTTTCGACATCGACAAACGTGGACCAGCAAACCAGCAACCAGCAAAGAAGCGAACCTTAGTCATCCACATGCATGAGGATTGTGAAAAACACGAAAACTGTGTTCTTTGTTGTTTGTCCAGTGTGATTTTAAAATGACGGAAGAATAGGCCCTGATGTGAAAAACAGGAGATTGTGTTCCAACTGTGCCAGGCAACGAACTGCAGAATCCTTATAACTAAATCACGCATTTCAGTAATAATTTAATATATTACAAGCATTTCTGATTTCAGCATATCGACTTTTATATGCTAAGTTTCTCATTGGGTGAAGTACATTTTTATGCCATTTATTTTTATACAGTATTCCCGAGAAGCAACACGATACATTAATTGTAATGCGGCACTTGGAAAACTGCACAGCATCATACAGACAACTATTTGGAATATTTGTTAGAAGACCTTTTTTTGAAACAGCTATCAGTACCTCATAACTTGGCAATATTTTGTTTGTAAAGACTGAATTATTCCTACAGCTCTTATATTGGATCTGCTTAAATTGTGAATGTCCAAATAAATCAAGACTATCAAGAACAATAAACCTCACTCTTTACGGTACAACCAGTGTTTTGGGAAATATTAATAGTACCTTATATATAGTATAGTAATATAAGTAGTATAGTAATACATCATAGTAAAATATGATGTATCAGAAATATATACTTTAACTGTAAAATGCAAAAACGTTCAAGTGCACCATTTGTTGAATGATGCTGTATACTAAGGCGGCCGGTGATCCAGTGATAGCGTGTCGACCTCACAGTGCAGAGGTACCGGGTTTAATTCCAGCTCCGGCCTCCCTGTGTGGAGTTTGCATGCTCTCCCCTGGCCTGCGTGGGTTTTCTCTGGGTACTCCAGTTTTCTCCCACATTCCAAAAACATGCAGGCTGATTGAACACTCTAAATTGTCCCGAGGTGCGAGTGTGAGCGTGGGTGGTTGTTCGCCTCTGTGTGCCCTGCGATTGGCTGACAACCAGTTCAGGGTGTCCCCCGCCTACTGCCCGAAGACGGCTGGGATAGGCTCCAGCACCCCCCGCGACTCTTGTGAGGATAAGCGAATCGGAAAATGGATGGATGGATGGATGGATGCTGTATACTAAAATTCATTCATGACAGTTTAGCGTTGCTGGACGAACTGGAAGGCATGTCCCTTTAACAGCTTCTAACTTAGCCAGTCCCCCTTAAAGAGCCCGGCGTGCGCGGTGGAGGGCGTCCCCTTGCTCGCTCCTCTTCATGCGGCCTCTCCGGTCCTCTTAAGGTGGACCCGTTTAGATGTGGCCTAAGAATAGACCCCGTGCGTTGAGCCTGGGCAGCAAATAGTTAATTCTTATCCTAGTGCTTTTCTGACAGCTTTTCTGCAAGTGTTTGCGATGCTCTGACTCTGGATCTCCACGGACTATGTGTATGATTATCTGTTTATTAGAGGAGTATTATATTTTTCTGGAAAACAATTAGCCATCAATCGTTTTATGTATTGTTGTTCCATAGTTCTACTCTAGTGTCGTATTGTGTGTACAACCTAACATCATAACAACGCTAAAGTAAAGTAAATTGCCATTTTAGGGTTAATGCATTTCTCCCAGTGTATTTGTGGGTAGTTAGCTGTGCACTTTACTTCATGTGACTCTGTGCTTCCGTAAGAATCTTAATCTAATCCATTTGGGAAGGATTTACCTGACCATAACTGTTGTAGACAGTGGCAGGTGGGGCCAGGAGACTACTTTCAATATTTGATTATCTTCTAAACTTGTATTTTATTTATTGTTATTATTTGATCTACATCTGTATATATGGCGCTTTGAGAATGCATCTATGCATTTACGCCACGTCAGTTTTGTGCTTGTTGTTGGGTTTTCTTTGCAACTGACCCATTATGGGACACCGCCAAGTAAGCAGCCGGTGCAGTGATAAGAACAGGACGCCAGCTTGAAGGCATGATGTGATGGTCCACAGTGTTGCAAGCTCACTGTGATGACCTTTATCAGGCACCACTGGACCAGCTATACTTGATGCATTAAAAGAAGATACAAAGATTCACAGGTATCCTGATAATAATTGAAAACTGTCAGTAGGTTTTTGTAGTCGTGTGTGTCAGGTAGATTCAGACATTTTAGTGTCGTCATGCTTGCAAGTACAACTTTAATGTTATTTTATCTGCTTGAGAGTGTGAAAAATGGTGAACTCTGATTCTAAAATAGGATCTGGTACGTGCGATACAGCGTTAATTGGTTTAATATTCCACGGGACATTGAATATCTGCATCTTCAAAAAAAACAACAACAACAAATTGTGTCGCAATAACTAAAGCATCTGTTGCACACTAGCAGGCCACAAACAAATGTTATGATTTGAATGTGCGGTGTTGAATTTCTGCACAAACACAGACAGATGTTGTAGAGCGTTTAAAGCAAGTGGATTACAGAATGGGTCTGGTGCACTGAACAGTACTGAAGATCTGGTTTGTGGATATTTATTTTTTGTCCGCTTAACCACCTGTTGATGTGGTTTCAAATGTCAGAATAATAAACCGTTCAAATATTACAATTAGCATCTTCATAACGGATGTATTCGATAACAGCAGTGTTTAATGAATATGCGTTACTCAAAGGTTTTTTTTCATCCCGCTTTATTTGACAGGTTTGGGATTCAACTGGGAAAGAATGGAGTGCTCCTCTTTGCTTGTCATTACTCTGGCATTGTGTCAGCCTTCATTTGGAAGCTTTTCAGATTCTCACGGCGATTCACTTGGAAGGACTCAAAGCACAGAGACCATCATCCATCCTGTGAGTGAAGTCAGAGGGAACAACAGCGTGCTAGGCAGTGGAAATAGAGTGGATAGCGCAGTCCTTCCTATTACAGAGGAAACAAGAAAGCAAAACGAGTCGGCATCAACCGGTGCCTCGACCGTAACGCTTCCTCACTCACTGCCTGGAATAGCCAATAGAAATTCTTCGGTGACAATGGTCACTCAATCCAGTGTAAAATCGCAGGACACTCTTTCGGAAGGCAGACGCGCAGGAGTTGATAATCGTCCTCAGACAGGTAAGTGATAATTGAGTCAATATCTCCACAAGGTGTCTTTGAGAACTCAATATTTCTGCTACAAAAGGTTAAGATTTTCCATTGAATTTCATATTCATTGTTTCAATGCTGGTAGGAATCCTCGTTGATCAAGCTCACACCTTTTGAATAGATAAACTAACTGCAATGTTCACGCAAAGAAATATGTGAGCTTGTTGCCAGGGTGAACAATGACAGGGTGGACCTTTTTTGAGCTAATGTTTGCACTGAAAGGACCTTCACTCGATAACGTGATTCAGGTAGCCAGCTGCGGTGTGTACTGTTTAACAAATACATTTCTGAAAGGTTTATAAATCAACTGAAAGGTTTATAAATCAAGTCATATTCTTGATATTTCACTCTGTCAGAATGGACATGTTAAGCTTGACAACACCCAACTACCTTTGCTTCAATTGCTTCAAGACATGATTCATCTGCGATTAGTTCAATAGTATTGACAAAAAAAAAATAAAAGATGAAGAAAAAATAAGACTTATCCTCCCCCTCCGACAGGTGCAGACCACTCTGTCGAAACCCGTGGTTTTTCCTCGGTGACCAATTTGTCAGGATCTGGACGACCCTGCATTCCAAGTCCTTGTGTCGTTCTCACCAATTACAACGGCACCAACCTGCTGTGGGACGACATGAGGCGCACGCTGGCGTTCGCCTGGGAAATCCACGTCTTCGGCTCGGCCAGCCTCTTCATTCTGATGGCGTCCGTGGCCGTTTTAGGAATGGCCGGTGCCTCCACTCTCCCTTACCCCCACTGTGGTACGCTGCTGCTGGCTAACAGCGCCCTGATCGTGAGTGGCGCTCTGCGGGCCGTTCACTTGCTGCTGGATCCTTATGGTACTCGTCAGATCGTGTCTCACACTACGCTGGCAGCACTGCAGAACATTCCCATGCAGCTGTTGCTGTGGGCTCAGGTCACCCTCACACTTATCACGCCCAGGAGGTTCAAATTGTTCCTTTTCCCAGTCATGTTACAGCAGCCTCAAGTTGTTGTGGGGCTGCTTGTATCACACTGCACAGTCTTGCTGGGCGCAGACTTATATTTCTCCGCTTTCTTTCCACTCTTCCCTCTTTTGCTGCAGACTCTGTCACTCTGTTGGGGTCTTCCGTTTTGCCTAGAAATACTCATGAAGTCCCTCTGCCATTCAAATACGTTCCTCAGGTCATCACTTCCTCCTGGGCTTCCTTTACAAAGGATCGAGAGGTGTGCCAAGCGAGTAATGGCCGTGTGTGCCTGCCTTGGCATCATGTGCTGCAACCTTCAGATTTGTAGTCTTCTCTGGCTCTACGGCCTGATGGGCAACTGGAGGCGTTTCGGTTGGTGCTGGTGGCTCAGCCAGTTTTGGGCCAGGATCCTGGAGTTAGCCTGGGGTTCCTCGTTGCTCGTCTTGGGATCCTGGATCTTCTGGATGCCCACCAGGAGGTGCAGCAGGCATCAAGTGTCTAAAAGAGGGAGCAAGACAACGAGCTTGTGGGACAAGGTTTTGGCCAGTTTCCGAAAAAGGCAACTCAAAAGCACTGAGAAGAAATGGAGAAGGCTGCTGCCAAACAACCTGGCAAAGCATAACTTCTCGCCGGCAAATTTCAGCAATAGCATGATGTGTCCATATGATGATCAACCATCTGTCATCGTATCAGAATACAAGCGGGAGCCTTCTGGCAATAACAACTATGACTCGCAGGCTACACTCATGTGGCAAAGAGTTGGTGAGCGAGAATGTATTCTCTCGCTTATAGAATTTGACACGAGGCCCCCATCTCCCATTACCCTGAGATGCGGTGCCGACAGCGCTCTTCATCACGGACAGCTTTTGGCCGGAAGCCTGTTCACACCTCCTCCTCCCTCTTGGACACATTCTGATGGAGAGAATGGCATGGCGACATTCCCCCCAGCTTATGTTGACTACGGCTGGATGATGGATACGGAGTCCATCCCTGCATCTCTGGACCACTTCCAAGCCACAGAGCCAATAGAGTCAAACAGTGCAGCCACTGGTCATTGTTATAGTGGGGAGTCACCAAAAGGACTTCAGGAAGAAGAAGTTCGATCAAAGTTTTCATCGCCCTTGTATCAGAATGATTGGTCTGATGAAGATGTCACGGACCTTTAACACGTTTGTAAATGATCCATTTCCTGGTACATTTTGCACACTCGGGGGATTTCTAAATGTTATGGATTTGTATTCCTTTGGATTTATTGTCCATTCCTAGTTTTGCTGATCTGAACAATGTGATAATTGTGTTCACTTCTCCTATTGTGCCGGAAAATAAAGGACACGAGTGAATTATATGAAGTAGGGGTCAAGTACAGAGCCACTAGAGTCAGATATTTTTTTTTTCAAATTTCACAAACATGTCAGCCTGTATTGGTGTTAGAAAATCTACAAAAGAAACACAACAGCCCCCCCCCCAATACACTGAAAAGACAATTCAAAAGTTACAAATGATTACAATTTGTATTTCAATTATTTCTATTTGTATACAAAAGATAGTACTGTCAATATATCATGACAGACATTTGAGTTTGCAGTATTTGTAGTTACCGTAATACAGTACTTCAAATTCATAATAAATAATATTGAATGTGATGCTCTGAATAAAATGTTTTGTGTAAATCGTCATGAGATGATTTCACACACTGACACGTTGATGGAAAGACGACGGACAACTTCTGAGTCTTTAAATGTAATGTATTTAATTATTTCATGTAAATGTGTGTGTGTGTGTGTTTGTGTGTGTGTGTGTGTGTGTGTGTGTGTGTGTGTGTGTGTGTGCGTGTGTGTGTGCGCGCGTGTGCGTGCGGGTTTTTTTTTTTTTTTTTTACTGAATTTCAAAGCTTTCAATAAAATGCACCATAAGATATTAAAAAGAAGTGTGCAAGTCTGTCATCCATTTTCTTGAGCGCCTTTGTCCATTCGGGTGTCACATGACCTTGGAGTCATCTCAGCTGACTTTGGGCGAGAGGCGGGGCTGAACGTACACGCGCCTGGTCACCTCCCACTCGCAGGGGAGATAAATTGTGCAATTTGCATGGTTGCTAAGAAGCTGTTTGTCTTAACTTTATATACACTTGTCTTTATTGCCATGCAAGAAGTGTATATCAGTGCGGCACAACCAATTTGTGTTGTCCTGACTAAAGTTGTTCATAAATAAGTTAAGATTTTGTTATGTTATTTGTAATGGGCTGTCATGACATGAATGTATATGTCTCTTTGTCCTTACTATTACAGCCTAGACTTTAAAATCAGTAACTTTTTGAGTATAAGAATTAAAGCATGGCTGGGGGAGACATTTACCGAGATAAAACCAAAGCGCCATGAAAACAAATACAAATATCGATTTTTTTTCCTCAAGTGTCTTTCGCGGAAGTTATTTTCAGTTAATTACTTCAACCAAAGTATCGAATTCAGTTACTGTACTTAATACAAGACTGACTGGCTTACTCGAGTGGTTCAGGCGTTGTTGTGTGTTGACGCCGAGCACGCTATATGACGTCATCGTGGGAGTGTTCCTCCATCGGGAGAGATGAACGGTCATCAACACAATCCTCTCAGCGTCCATGTAAGTTGACGCTGTCAAAACCGCCGACTTTGTGAATTACTGTCTATGTGAAATCCGCTGCCGCTTCTTGGCGTCCGTTCTGTGCTATAGTCGAAGCCGCTTGGGCTTGTTTGGGTGGTTGTCGACGCGTCTCTTCTCCCGGAGCTAGTTAGCCGCGGAGCTAACCAGCATGCTAAGTGACAGGCTGATTGGCCAGCCAGCCAAGCGCTCAGTGGGCGCCTGTTTTATCGGCCCAGCTAGTCGGGGTGGGGCGAGGTTTGTTGAGTTTTTGGTCCAAATGGGTCCGAATTGTCTTTTAAATGTACGTAACTAGTGAACGTCGTGCGTAAATTGACAGTAGTCAATGTCCGAGGCTCTTGACTTTCAAGGCCAATGTCTGCTGCATATCCGAAATACGAGCTCACACATGAAACAAATGTAACACGCCGGTAAGTTTGACATTTAACTACTTCAACTAGTCGTTCGCCACTTCGTGTGCGGAACATGCGCGGACTACAAAAACTCCTCCATATATAGTTACAGATATACAGATCTGAAAACTCATTTCTTGTAAAAGTACTGTAGTTAAATGTCTGTACTGACATTATGTCACAACAGCAATTACTACCTCGTGTGAATTTTCTCCAGGTGATGATTTAACGAGAAAAATGCTAGTTTTAGGGACATAAAATTATGTTAAAGCTGCATTTGTTGATCTCGTGATAGTAGTACACGACGAATGACCCCAATGTGTCTGTCTTCACGTGAAGTAATGGAACACTCCAACCTCGCCCCTCGCGTTTATGCGCTGGTGTGCGCCGTGCAGTAAAATCAACGCCCTCCGGCGCAGCAAGTTAGCTTGTCCTGCTAAAGTGTCTAAAGACAAGACGAACCCGCCGAAGACAGGCAGGGCAATGTTCGCAACGTTCAACTACCACGACGGTTAGCTACAAAGTCACTTGCGTTGACTAACTTGTCGGTGTTTTTTATTAAATAGCTTGTGTTTCTTTCATATACCGGGAAGGCCTACGAGCTTTAGCTAGCAAGCTGCTTGTTTCATCCTCTTCTTAACTCTAAACCGTTGAGCTCAGGCTATTTGTAGTCAAACAGTCAGTTTGTTTGTATTGGACATGTTTGTCTGGAAGGCAGCATATTTGCTTCTCTTTACATTATCTGCCCATTTTAGACACTTTTTAGAAGGTTGCTGACCCCCCCCCCCCCCCATGTCTTCATATAAGAATACATTTCCCAAAAAAAAACAAACCCAAAAAAAAAAAGAATTACATTAGTCATTGAGCTGTATTAACATCTTCTCCTTTGGACTGCTGTAATTTAATATTAGGCAAGCCTGCAGTGCTCCCAAAAGGGGTCACCCATCCTTTCATTAATTAACATGTGTGTAAATACTAGTGAATGGCTTTGGGTGTCAGTGCTCTATAAGATTAAACCATCCTTCTATTTTGTCAAAACAGAGCAGGTCACCCACCGTGCATTTTTTTGTATGCTTGCTCACGTGTAATGGACTGTTGTCCTTTATGTGTCCTTGTCATCATCCACCTGCCGAGTACACATCAAACGTTTGCTTTACCTTTCTGTTCTGGTTTAAATAAACAACCTTTGTACAAAAGTTTAACTTTGACAAGAACCTTCCTGTTTTACATTAGCTTCCTACAGTTCGTGGAAATGACTCTGAGCACAAAAGGCACTGTTATTCACAAATGTTAATGAATATTTTTTTGACATGAGAGAATAATTTGCTTCTTGTCTTTTGAAAATCTTGCAGCATGTGATTTTTCTAAACGCTAATGAAGACAGCTGACTAAAAACCAAGAGCCACCGTGTCAGATTTTCGTTTCGGAGGACTTTACACAGCGGAGGTGGTGCTGGACTTTTGCTTGGGATTTTAATCCTTGGAGCCTGCCTGTCTGTTGGTGCACACATTATTTGCTGATGACATCATCTGAAGGTATGTTAATGCTTCTGACTATTTAAATACTAATTGCTTCTGGAATCTTTTTTTTTTTTAATTCCTTTTTGTACTTTCAAAAGGTTCATAATTCATCCAAACATATTTTTCACCAGCGCAAAACACATGTGACTATTTCAGGGTGAAGAATGCTGTGCAAATTTCTGTCACA
Organism: Hippocampus comes; assembly: GCF_001891065.2. NCBI lineage: Eukaryota > Metazoa > Chordata > Actinopteri > Syngnathiformes > Syngnathidae > Hippocampus > Hippocampus comes. The sequence goes on along the minus strand of NW_017805625.1, from coordinate 4,114,816 downwards.
AATATGCAAGAATACAAATTGCTTCCCGCCTGCTTAATGGGTCTGCCTCATAAGTAAAAGCTTAAATGCTCCACGACACGCAAGACACTCAGATGGTGTGACCTTGGAGTGCTACAATGTGCAAAGAGAGATAGGCGGGTGTTGGCTGACCCATTTCAGCAAGATCACTTTGCCCCGAGCTTAGAGATGAACGGTGCTGTAATTTCGTTTGCCCTTGGAGGATATTTGCTCCCCAGCGTCTGAGGAATGTTTGCTTCCAGTGTAACATTTTAGGTGTGCACAAACATATGACATAGCAGGCACAGTGATAGGACGACTGCTACGATTTAAGTCAGTCGAAATATTGATCTTCTTGGATTAGTTTAAGACTCTAAACTGTCTGGAAGTGTGAATTGTTGTTTGTCTATGTGTGTCCTCCAATGGGGCTGGCGAGCAGTTCTGGGTCGATTGAAGCCAAGGTTGAACTTTTCTGCCACAATTTCAAAACATGTTTGATACAAACGCAACACTGCTGATCACCAACCAAAAGAACGCCATACTTACAGTGAAGTGTGGTGGTCGTGGAATTAGGCTTTGGGGCTGTTTTTCTTAGGGAATTATCAAAAGTTCCAAATATAGCAGTAAGTGTGAGGAAAAAACCTTCGGGCCTCTGCTAGAAAGCAAAATCCTACTAGAACATCTGAAATGGATTTGGGTTCATCAGAGGCACTGTAAGTGGTAGTGGGTTCATTCAACCCGAGTTTGAATGCGATTGGTTATTTTGGAACACAACCACATCCCAGTTATGTGTCCAAGTGTGGAACGGAGCAGATGAAAAAGCAAAATGCGGCGAGTTAATCCTTTGATGCCCACTGAACCGAGCTCTTGTGATGTGTGCCGGTCACGTCAAGTCATCCATGATGTTCAATCTATCTTTTTGAAACGGTTGTTTCAAAGAGCCACAAAACACCATCAGAATTAATGCAATTGTTTTTTTTCCGCACTCGCTCATGCTACTGACCCATGGAATCGTTTTTTTGCCTGAAAGGTGGCGGCTCGTACATGTGCTGCACACCAACGGGGCTGCGCATGCGGGTGGAAGATTCACGCCCTGAAATAGCGAGATTTTCTAAACGCCGCTCCAAATGGGAACATATAAACGTGAACACCTGCTGTTTTAATCTTTCCCAATTTAATGTTCCTCTGCTGGATGCGGAGCGAAAAGAGGGTCAAATCTGACATTTGCCCACATGAACAGACACGCTACGCACGAGCTACGCGTGTTTATTATTGCATCAAAAAGAAGCTCAAGTAAGACGAGTAGTCGTGCGGTGAACACCAAAAAAGGACGTTGACATGTTGCATATGAAGCCTAGTGTGCACATTTCCCGTTTTTTTTTTTGCCTTACAGCAGTGCTATTTGACAGGCGAGCGCCCCCCGTCATTAGGATGTCACTAGTTGCACACTGACACTTCCTTAGAGCGTTTTTTTTTTTCTTCTTCTTCTGCTTGCCTTCCTGCCCTTATTTGTTGTCCTGGCATACGAGAGGTCCGACTGGTACGGCAAGCTAAATAAATGCCGTGAATCAGTTTCATTTAGTTATGAATGCTTTTCGTAGGCAGCTATCCTGAACAATGTGAGGATCATACTCCACTTCCCCCCAAGAATGCCCTCTGCTCGAAGAGACTCTGATTACTCGCTTAATTGAGGGGTGTGTTTTCCACACCTTAAATAGACGCTTCCTTTTCAGTGACAGACGCCACCATGTGTCTGGCAGACTTCTCCACTACAACGCACACGGCATGCGTCACGACATGGCATTTGTAAAATGACACAGACGCACATTCACGTATGCGTCTCACTTAGCTCATTAGATGATCTCGACTTACGTTGTGGCCGGAGGGCGTTCGTTGATTTTTATTTCCCTGTTCTTTCTTCAGCCAGTCCTGCTTTGTGAGTCCGAAGAGGAGAGGTTGGGCCGATGGTAAGCGATCACATGTCCTTCTCGTTTGTACTCTTTTCATTGCGGGAGTCTCAAAAATTCCGTTTGTTGTCAACTGTTTGTGAAAAAAGTTGGATTGGTTGTTTTACTGCAATTCACAAGCAGGTTTTGACCTAGAAAAGAAAATGTGGTCAAAGGGGGAAGAGGCAGCCACCGAGTCCTGAATACCGAATCAGCTCATCACTTTTAATTTGTATCATCGCGCCACTTGTATCTTCTCTCTGTTTGCTCCATCCACAGGGAGCCATTTGAATATTTTCTGAAATGCAACCTTTCCTCGATGGCAGAAATGTAGAAACAGATTAAGACTGAAAATTGTCATCAGCTGACAAACTTTAACATTTCAGAAAATGTTCTCATATATGCACACACATATTTATGTTTTGTTTTGAGTAGACTTTTTTTTTTTTTGGTTGGTTTCAGCAGGTTGGTGCTGCCAGTCATGCCGCATATATTTTATGACTCATGAAATTGTCAAAACAAAACTCATGCACGCTGTCTTGCATTGAGGATTTGCAATCATTAGATTTTTCACAGGTTGAAAAAAAAAATGGATGCCTCTGCACCAATGTAGTTTATTTTGCTCACTTTGTATTTGTTCTGTTAATCACTCACGTTCTGATTCATTTTCTTCTATTATTTTTGTTTTTTTGTTTATGGTAGACAAGCATTACATTGAGCCAAGCCACAGATGCATGCCTACTCAGAAAGTTCAACTGAGTGCCGTCCAACCAGCCTCACACAGGGGAGGGGTGGGGGGTTTCCACCCCGTGTAGCTCGTCCCGTGCGCCCCCCCGCCCCGTCCCCGAGTAGAACTGGAGGCCTCTGATGGATCAGGGTTGTAGTGAGCAGTGTCCAGAGGAAGCGGACTCGGGAGGCCGGACGGAGCCGGAGGGCGGTCGGAGGGCGTCAGAGTCCGAACATGGTCTGTCCAAAATCACCCATAACGCCCTGGAGAACATGGGAGCGTTGGGTCACGGCCTGAAGCAGCTCTTCCAGCCGCAGCGCAGACGCTCCTCCGTGTCCCCGCATGACACCGCCGCTTCCTGCGCCGGCGCCACCGTTCCCGAGCCCACCGACGTCGTCTCGGAAGGCGGCGACGCTCGAGCCCCCTCGGCTCTCTCCTTGGATTCTGACGGACCTGCCGCTTCCGCCCCTCCCGCAGCTCTGAGCCGCGTGCTGCAGCAGATCCGCGGTGCTCCGCCAATGATGAAGCGAGGCACCAGCCTGCAGAGCCGCCGCAGCAAGGCGGCGGGGGTCGCCGGGGACGGCCCCCAGAAAGGGAGCCCCCAGATTCACCGGCGCAGCACCCACGAGGCCCTGCTGCAGGCTGGGCGCCCTCGCTCCTCCTCCACCACGGACACGCCCAGCAGCCCCGCCCTGGCAGACATGCTTCTCACGTCCGGCTACCATTCTACTGAGGAACCCGACAAGGTCAGTGGCCAGAATATCTCTGAAAGCAATAAGCGGTGGATGTTTGTTCAGTTTCGTATTGCACGCGATCACGTTTCGGACCAAAAAAAAGTCATTGAAGAATTTGAGTTACAAAAACAAGAGGAAGACAAATCTGTGCTACAAAGCTTTGCACGGCCATCTCATTTGCTCACGGACGGTATGAGCTAGTTTAATACTGCTGACCGCCGCTAGTTAAATCCTATTGTACCACAAGTAGTTCAGGATAAACGCAACCATCAAAAGAAGCGAGTATTAAGCCCATTCATAATTGAGCTGCTCCAACTACAAGTATCGCCCAGGCATTTAACAGCCAACTCTACAGTTTAATTTGCTGACTCCCACGTCACTCACCGGGACAGGCCCCATCTGATAAAGCCTCACACATTCCAGGTCATGTATTATTGTCTTCAACATATCTATTTTTTTTATCCGATTAATAATCGATGGGCTGATGGAGAGACTATTTGTAAAATCTTTGATAGCTGCAGCCCCAAAATGCAATTTTTAAAATGTATTATCATTTTACATTTCAACTAGAGCATACCAAAGGAACAGTCTACTGCACAGGTGTGAAACTCCAGGTTAGAGTCTCATTTTATGTGGCCCGGTTTGCGAAAGCAAATTGTGTGCATCTGCTTGATGTTGTTGTTGTTTTTTTTTTGGGCTGTAACTGCAGGGTGGCCCAGTTTACACTCATGATCTCTTGGTACCATGCACAATGGAAGGCTACATTAGTAGCAGCGGGATGCAGCAGGGCACATTTCTGTCACTTTGCAGTCATATGAATGGAATAGTCGAAACACAAAAAGCCCCCTTTTGAAAAATGCCAGTGGCGAGCCTCTCAGTATATGACACACTACTGGATCACGTTCCTCTGCTTTGTTGTTTTATTCAGTGGTGTATTTCTACTGTGTCATACTATTGACATAGCTGGCAGAGCTATCGCTATCGTGCTTGCGCACCCGCGCTCCAAACAAAAAGCCAGATCAGGCTCACTGTTCCAAATCATAATATGTATTGTTGTCCAGGCTTCCTGTACCTTCTCCGTCTCTGTCAATAAAACGCGGTTGAGCATGGGGGTTAGTATGTTTTCCTGAGCGCTCCAAAAACATCCGCGATCGCTTCATTGGAGACTCTAAACAGTGCAAAGTTGCAAACGATCGTCTGTTTGCGCTCTCTCGCTACAGCCGGACCGCTACGACGGATCGGCTCCTGCCGCGTCGCCCAACGCCGTCTCCTGCGGCGCCGACGGGTACGACGCGGTCGACAGCACGCCGGACCCTCAGCGCACGAAGCAGGCCATCGCCCAACTACAGCAGAAGATCCTCAAACTCACCGAACAAATCAAAATCGAACAGACGGCGCGAGACGACAACGTGGCCGAGTACCTGAAACTGGCCAACAATGCGGACAAGCTGCAGAGCGTGCGGATCAAGCAGGTGTTTGAGAAGAAGAACCAGAAGTCCTCTCAGACCATCCAACACCTGCAGAAGAAGCTGGAGAACTACCACCGCAAGCTTCGCGAGGTGGAGCACAACGGCATCCCGCGTCAGCCCAAAGACGTCTTGCGAGACATGCACCAGGGCCTGAAAGATGTCGGCGCCAAGGTGTGTGCGCGCGCGCGCTTGCTTCACTCTCGTTCGTTGAAAGTCAAACATCGCATGTCCCTACGTAAATTTAGTGACATGCCTAACTGTGACCCACCACAGGTGACGGGCGGCCTCTCCAGCATTTCACAAGCCACTCACTCGGCAGCCGGAGCTGTCGTGTCCAAGCCAAGAGAATTTGCTTTTCTCATCCGCAACAAGTTCGGGAGCGCCGACAACATCGCCGCGCTCAAAGATTCTCTGGACGAGACGCCGGGCGAGGAGGGAGTGGGCCCCGGGGCCATGAGGACCCTCGCCGCGGGGCACCTGCAGTCCAGTCCGAAGTTCGGCAGCGAGGACGACTGTTCCAGTGCCACGTCGGGCTCCGCGGGGGCCAACAGCACGACCGGAGGCCCCGGGGGCCCCCCCAGCTCCAGGGGGAACACGCTCGACCCTTCTCAGGCATCGGGGTTCGACGCTATGCTTCACGAGATCCAAGAGCTGCGGGACAACCAAGGTCGACTCGAAGAGTCCTTTGACAATTTAAAGTCGCATTATCAACGCGACTACACGATGGTCATGGAGGCCCTACAAGAGGAGCGGTTCAGGTAAGGACGAGGATAAAGCAGTTTTCAAAATTGGCATATTTGCGAGGATAAAAAATTGTACTACTAAATTGACTATAAGTCCATAAATGCACAAACCGCTTTCAATAAAGCAGTTTGAGCATTTGTTGGCTATTCTTGGTACCCAGGTAAAGTGGTATTAGTTGCCCAAAAGTTAGTTTTGCCTCACGAGTAACATGTAGTTGTACTACGAGTGCGCAAAAAGGTCATACAATCGTGGGAAATACATTACTAAGATTCGGTCGCTCTACTGGTGTGCTGAAAATTCTTTTAATGGGGGGGCGAAGAGCATACTGGCGCATGGAACGGATTTCCATCGCAGCGTGCTTATAAACTACACGTCGCGTCTACGTTTGGGAATCACTGGTGTCCGTGCTTCCCCGCAGGTGCGAGCGCTTGGAGGAGCAGCTCAACGATCTCACCGAGCTGCACCAGAATGAAATTCTCAACTTGAAACAGGAGCTGGCCAGCATGGAGGAGAAGATTGCCTACCAGTCAAACGAACGAGCCAGAGACATCCAGGTAAGCGATACTGGCCCCACCCTTGTTAAACACACACACGGTGCGTCACCCGGCGTGTGCGTAGTACTCTTCTTGTGTCAGCCAACTTAACACAAAAGAGGGAGCGGTGACGCCCAGACTGAGAGCTCATCGACCGGAAAAGCGTGATGCATCAATGAAGTCACACTAACCAGAAAAGTCACACCACTTCTTGATCTGCGGTATCAGCGTTTCCCAACCTTTTGAGCACATATTTCACATCAGAAAAAAACAATCGTACGGCCCACCATTAAAATAATAACGATACTAATAGACAAACTAAAATAATCTGTCTAGCGCCCATAAACCCAAATTTTGGGGGGGGGGGGGTTGCCGCACTCGAGGCCGTTGACCCTTTCGTCCGTGTCTGTGTGACCCGCAGGAGGCGCTGGAGGCCTGCCAGACGCGCATCTCCAAGATGGAGCTTCAGCTGCAGCAGCAGCAGCAGCAGGTGGTTCAGCTGGAGGGTCTGGAGAACGCCACGGCGCGGACGCTCCTGGGCAAGCTCATCAACGTGTTGCTGGCCGTCATGGCCGTGCTGCTGGTCTTCGTGTCCACGGTGGCCAACTGCGTGGTGCCGCTGATGAAGACGCGCAGCCGCACGCTCTCCACGCTGCTGCTCCTCGTCCTGGTGGCCTTCCTCTGGAGGCACTGGCACGCTTTCTCAGAGTATCTGCATCGCTTCCTGCTGCACCCCAGATGACGCGACGGCGCACGGCGAGGCGGAGCTTTTGGAACCGCGGGCGTTACTTGACGCTCGTCGTTTCCTCACCCGAGACGGACGCTCGGCTCACAGTCTTTGGTGCAATTGTGGATTTGAGAGAACCGCACACTTTTCTCTCTCCCGAGTCACTTTGTTTACATGTGGACCACTTTACATCGTCATCCCACACAAGACCTTTGACCTTTTTATTGCTTTTAACATGACTCCTTGATGTCATTGAAGGTATATTTTTTAACTCATCTGTGGCTGCCACATTTTAAATTTTTAACCCTCTCCCCCAACCACCTGCTGTTTCCTTTTGACTTGGTTCAAATGAGCTTTTCTGACCAACTCCCCACGAAAGATCCGAGTGTTTGCACAGCAGCACCATACACTGGCTCAAAATGATAATCGTGGCTTCGTATGACCTGTGCATTAAGTGGACGTTTAACTGCTGAAGATGATTTATGAACTCAACATACTTGAAGAGCACTCGAAATGCTCAAAAGAGTGCTTCCGTACTGTTTCCATTAGTGACAATGAAATAGTCCAGACTTTTTTTTTTTTTTAAGACCAATAAAGTCCCTCTTTTAAAAGGTGTAACTGAAGTCTCTTTTCACAGTGGACTAGATGTGCAACACAACCCCAAGTACTGAAAACAAGCTTTTCCTGCTGCAATTGTAGACTTGGAGCAACCCAACACAAGTTCAAATTCATAACCTGCCCAAAGTGAGTCAAATTCACAGTGGGTCACTAGTCACATTCAAGAATGGGGCAAAGAAGTAATCCCTGGAAAATGTAAATCGTTTTTTTTTTAAATCACTTAATTTTACTTGAGATTATAGAGCAGGGGTATCAAACACATTTTTGTCATGGGTCACATTGTAGTTTCCCATGGAGGGGCGTTATGACTATGAATTGTGTGAAACCATATAAATGTTGAGCCACCTCCACATTTAACATACACAGTAAGCAACAAATATTTGGATGACCAGTTTTGACATACAGAATACTGGATTGTTTAAACGTTCTAATTACATTATATATGAAAAATTGGTTCAGACTTTAGCAAGCATTATGGGAGTTGACATGCTTGAATTGCTTGCGCAGGCCACATAAAATGTGGTGGGCCAGATCTGGCCCCCGGACCTCAACTTTGACACCTGTGCTACATACTGTACAGCATCCTTATCAATTGACTTGGAGATACCAAAACCAAAGCCCAAGGAGGTCTCCAGGGTTTTTTAGATTCTCTCCCCCCCGAGGTGACAGGAGCAGACTTCCTTTTTCCCTTCCAAAAGGGTCTACGAGCCCTCCTGTCCCAATACTTCAATTAAAATGAAGACACTCGACCCAGGCCCAAAATTAATAGGAGCTAGAAAAGTTAAGATATTTATTGACAAATTAAATAACATTTTGCATTCGCAGCATAGTTGAATGTTACAAAAGTTAAGATGTTTTTCCATTGACAAATAAAATTTCGTTGTAGACAACATTCACTTCGCATTCTTTCTTCCTTGTTTAGCGGCGCTTTTTGGTGCAGCTTTGTCAGCTTTACCCTTTGCCTCCTTGGGTTTTGCTTTCGTTTTCCCATCAGCCACAGCTTTGACCTCCTTGGGCTTCGCTTTGGTCCTCACAGTTCCTTGAGCTTCCTCAACATTCTCATTTGCAGCTTTTTTACCTTTGGGCTTCTTTGCTGGTGGCACCTTGGAGGGGGGAGCCTCTTCATCTTTCTTGGACTTGATGGAACCCTTTGTAGCCTTAAAAATAAGAAACAAACTTCGTCAACACCTATTTTCCAGAAAATACCTCTTGCTTTATTTTTTTCTAGTGGAATGTCACCAAAATGGTGTCAAATGACTAGCATCGAAGCTTGCCAACATGGCATTTTTTGTCATCTCCATAAGTAGGCAAGGGAAAGGTTATTTAAGCATGTAGTGCAGAATGATACATTGAGTAATTTTAGTCTTTATTTGCAGTTTCTAAAGTTACATTTTTTATGTGAAAAATTTAATAAATGTTTGTTTTTCCTCAAGCTTAGTTTTTTGTACATCAACTATAAAGCGCTTTGTTACAGCTAAAGCTTGTATAAATTAGAGACAAAAACTAGGTCCAGAGACATTTATCAGATGACAAACTCAAGTTGCAATGATTGTAGCCCTTCATTTACTTTTCTCACCTTTTTCTTTGGCGGTTTTACTTGTTCATCTGCAGCAGCTTTCTTTGTGCCACCTTGGGGGGGGGGGGGGGGGGTTTTTTTTATTTTTCACA